>NC_044035.1:36383534-36506429 GCF_901765095.1 Microcaecilia unicolor | reverse complement strand
CTGGTGTTGTTGAAGAGCCCACTCCTCCTACTCTCCCCTTTCCTCAAACTCTATTTTTCGTAGGAATTTGTGTACCTCCAATTCATGGCCCAACAAGAGAGTATGTAAAATGTTTAAAGAAACTGTATTTATTTTTCACCAGTAGAAAGAGTTTCTTGTAGCACAGCTGCTGAAAAGAGTGGAGAAGCTAGATCCCACCCACCCCCATACATTATCCTGCTCATTTTTTGTTTGTACATCTCTTTAATTACTATCATAATTTGAACTGCAGCCTAATAAGTAGAAGGATTTACATGCTTGCAGGCAACAGCCTTGATATTGTATATCCCTTTCTTCTTTTTGTGCTGAAGTACTTCCCAGAGGTGAAGGACTAGTGTTTTTAACCTCTTTCCAAGGATCATTCCAATCCTTTTTGTTCCTGCAATATCTCCCTTGTCATTCTCCTCACAGAGATGCCATTCAGAATTCCTTCAGAGCTGCCTTATACATTGATTCTGCTCGCAGGATAATAAATGGCTTGCTTATACATAACCTCCGAGGCTATACACTGAGGTGTTTAATGATTTAGGAGATATTTGTCTTCTTCAGTTTCCTAGTCTTAGAAATAATGCCATTAGGCTCCATTATGTACTGTAGATAGAAAACATTAAACATAATAAGCGGTACTGTTTTTTTTTTTTGGCATTGTTTCCTTGCTTTCCTGCTAGTATTAAATTTCCATTGCACCCTATGTGATAGAAAATGCATTTGCCAATAATCTTTTGTTATGCCAGTACAGTTTTCGTGGGCAAAACTCTAAGTAATTGCTACATCAGTGGTTTGTATTTGATATTCTGACATATTGATAGCAAATGTGAGCCAAAAGAAACATATACTTTTCATTATTAAGGTTTTATTCTCACCGGTTTGAGTTTCATAACTGAAGAAGCAATGTAAAATTCTGCTTGTAAATAAACATTCCCATGTCACTGGGAGATTATACTCCCTAGCAGTATAGTCTTCCGGGACATGGGAATGCTCTGAGGCAAAGGGATCAACAACAATTCCTTTTAAAGATGGTTATCAATAGAAATCAAGCAAAATAAAACATGGAAAAGAAAATAAGATGATACCTTTTTATTGGACATAACTTAATACAGTTCTTGATTAGCTTTCGAAGGTTGCCCTTCTTCCTCAGATCGGAAATAAGCAAATGTGGTAGCAGATAGTATATAAAGAAACATCAAAGCATTACACCAGTGATTTCACAGTAAGAATACTGAAAGGTAATTTTAAAACAATACAGGAACGTAAGACCTTTGAAATAAGAATGATTGAATATTTTGACACACAACAAACAGGACTTAATAAGGATCTGGGTTTTCTAACCCATTATAAATAAAGCTAAAGTATGTCTCTGTTGATCACCCCCACCCCTCACCTATCCACACCTATCCTGTTAGAATATCAATGATATGCTTTGATGTCCCCATGCATACCTCCTACCCACCCCCATCCTCCCGCCCTGTCAGACTGTCATAGTAATGCTTGAATGTTTTCACTTATATACACTGTCAGCTAGCACATTTGCTTATTTCCGATCTGACGAAGAAGGGCAACCTTCGAAAGCTAATCAAGAAATGTATTAAGTTATGTCCAATAAAAAAGGTATCATCTTATTTTCTTTTCCATGTTTTTTTTGTTTGATTTCTATTGATAACCTTTAAGAGTGGACTAACACGACTACCACACCTCTCTCCTTTTAAAGATTGGCAAATCACTAAGCTCCTGAAGAAGCAGTAACAAAACAGAAGTGCTCTGTTGAGCTAGCGTTCATTGAAAGCTAAGTTGTCTTGCCTGTTATATTGAATTTAAAGTTGAAACTGTGTAATAAAGATTGAAAATATTATGAGTTAAAAAAAAAAGTGGGAGGTTTTTGAGACTAGTGACGAGGCAGCTCGGAGGGTTCAGCAGTGCCTATAGTGTCTGCAAAAAATGTTTTCCTCTGACCTTCTAAAGTCTTTTCCTCCTGTAACAATAGGAATTACACACATAAGGATGGGCTCAGTTAAATAGTTGTAGAGACAAAGTATCTGCCAGTCTGGTGAAAGATATCATCTTGTTGTATATTTTTTGTGAGTTTTGTCAATTAAGATTGGAGCCACTTTTGATTTGAAGATTCTTCTTGTATAAATAAGGGGGAGGAAAGAGCGAACTTTCTGTCTAAGGAAAACTTTAAAATAAATGCAACTGGGAGATGATTGAAAAGGAGTTAATTAACCCTGGTTTCCAGCAGTTTTTGCTTGACTGAAATTATCAGTGACTTTAATATTGTCGGCCACATTGAAAGCTGCTTTTGAAGCAAATGGCTGTATGGTAGCTTCTTGCTCAAGTAGGATTTTTGGTTTACTAGGTTGCAGTTCCAAAAGTTCTATGTATGCAGAAAACATTACCTATTATGTCTCAGCCCTGCCCTGATCAGCCATTATCCTACACGCTCAGTAATAATTTTTATGATGTTTCCTCCACGTTACTTCCCCATTCCACAGAGACTTGATTCACTAATGTTTTTTTTTCTTATTTGGACTGTGGAGAAAATGCTTAATACAGCAGGCCTTTATTCTGCAAAGGGGTTTATATTTACTGAGCCACAGGAGCCAACTTTTAGAATGATTTGCAGTGCTGAACCCATCGCAAATTACCCTCTCCTTGATGAAAGTGAAAACATTTGCTCAATCACCTACAGAGCTGGCACCTACATAAAGAGCAATGTTTATATGTGTGTTATGCATAAATAGTAACATAGTAAATGACGACAGATAAAGACCTAAACGGTCCATCCAGTCTGCCCAACAAGATAAACTCATTTTACATGGTATGTGATACCTTATATGTATACCCAAGTTTGATTTGTCCATGCCATTCTCAAGGCACAGACCGCAGAAGTTTGCCCAGCACTGTTCTTGTACTAAAAATGTTGAAGTAACGTCGAAGCCCCTTAAAATTTGCACTCCAGCCCATCCCTATCTACTCAGTCACGATCAGGGCGTAGACCGTAGAAGTCTGCCCAGCTCCCGTTTTGTTTCCCCAATTACCGGCGTCGCCACCCAATCTCCACTAAGATTCCATGGAAGAAGGAATAACTAAAATACACAAATAAGTAAAAAAAACAAACAAACCATGCAAAACATTGTCAGATCAAGGTGGTTAAACCCCTCTGACTGTACTTAACTGCATGTGGTGTTTATATGTCACATTTTCTGTCATAGTAACATTGGCCCAATCTGATACTCCAGGCAAGAGAGTTTAATCATTTTCATTTTGTACTTTCTCTTCCAGGTTCTACAGCACATGGAGGATATCAAAGTACGGGAGATGCAGATCTTTGATTACAAAAAGAAGATAGCCGAGGCAGAGACTAAATTGAAACAACAGCAGAATCTGTATGAGGCTGTGAGATCAGACAGGAATCTATATAGCAAAAACCTCATTGAAGCCCAGGTACATTGAATCTCTCACTTTTCATCATTCTTTTTCTGATGATAGCTGCGCAATGCCCAAAGGCTTCTAGAAGTCTAAACATTTATAGACATTATGTGAGAAATGTGTTTTGGTAAAGACTAAGATGTATTGGATAATTTTGTACATACTGCAGATTCTAGCAGAATTCCAGGTGTTAGAGAGGGCATGAAAACAATTTAGTGCTATAAGCTAGATTTACTAAAGGGTGTTATCCTATCAGTACATGCTAATGAAGTTGAAGGGCAATTCTATAATCTTGTTGCCCACCTTTATTTGGCTAAAATTGCACACAAGTCACTCAGCGCCGAGAATTGGGTGATAACAAGCAATTATCGGCACTAATTAGAATTATGCACACAACTTCCTAAGTGTATTCTGTAAAGTGGTGCTCATAAATCCAAAAGCGTGGATCTCAAATGGAAGCGTGGTCATGGGCTAGGGTTACCATAGGTCCGGATTTACCCGACATGTCCTCTTTTTTGAGGACATGTCCGGCAACCGGCGGGTTTTTTGCCAATCTGCCCGTTATCCAGATTCTGGACAAACGGGCAGGCTGGTGGGCAGGCCGTCCGGGCAGATTGCTAGCCTCCCCTCCCCTTACTTATCGTACCCTGTGGTCTAGTGAACTCTTCTGCCTTCGGGGCAGGAAAAGCCCCCTCTTTCCTGCCCAGAGCGCTGCCCTGCAGCATCCTTCCTGTTGCTGATCCTCTGCGCTGATTCAAAATGGCCGCCGAGAGTTGACGTGACCTCATGATACTTCAACTCTCGGCGGCCATTTTGATCGGCGCCAAGGTCAGCAACAGAAGGTTTGCATGCAGGGCATGCTCCGGGCAGAAAGAGGGGGCTCTTTCCTGCCCTGAGAGGTCTCTAGACCACCAGGAGGTAGTAAGGTAAGGGGAGGGGGGTGACAGGGAGGGGGTGACGGGAGGGGAAAATGTTACAGGGGGCAGAGTGAGGGTGTGAAAGGGGGTGGAGCGGGTGTAAAAGGGGTGGGGCGGGTGTATGGTGGGGCGGGGCATTGTCCTCCTTTTTGGGGGACAAAATATGGTAACCCTACCATGGGCATTCCTAAAAATTATACGCAGTGTTATAGAATATGCCTGATCTGCACCTAAGTTAGATGTGGGCACGGATCGGGCAGGTTTTGGTTGGTGTAAATGGCTGCACCTAAATTTTAGTCTCAGGGATGGGCATATGCGTATTCTGTAAACTGCACCCAACTCTAGGTAAGGTTTATAGAATAGTGCTAAGCATGTTTCTTTTTCCAGCCCACATATAGAATTCTCCCCCTAAGACACGTATGTGTATACATATCTGCGCTATTCTACCAATACTGGCATTACTTACATAGTTCATATTTGCAAGAGGGCATACACCTAGGTGGAACATAGGCGGAGCTGCCACTTATGTGTGTAACTTAAGAATACTGTAAGTTACGGGCATCCCTGCTGCATTTAAGTTCCTATGCCAGCTCTTTAGCTGTTTGTAACTTTGGATGCCTATATGCCTGGTGTGCTGGTACTGGGTTACGCTAGTATTCTGTAACAGAACCTGGGTACCCAGAATAAGCTCCTACCATGCAGACTCAGGGCACCTAAATGGAAGTGCCCAATTGTACAATTGCCCCTTTACCCCTGGATTCTATAAATCGTGTGAAATTTCTGCACGGAAATTGAGGCGTATTCTACAATATTGTGTGTAACCTAATTGGTTAACTAGCTAATCAGCGCTGATAATTGAATGTTAACAAGCAATTATCAGCACTAATTGGCATTAATTAGAATTTATACGCACTACTTGCTAAGCGTATTCTGTAAAGCAGTGCGTGTAAATTCTAATGCACGCTGCTAAAAGGGGGCGTAGCCATGGGTGTGGAATGGGTGGTTTGTGGGCATTCCAAAAATTTACATGCAGGGTTATAGAATAAACCTGCTCCGTGCCTGATTTAGGCGCCAGTATTTACACCAAGTTTTATTTGGCGTAAATGGACGCACCTGGAATTTTCACTTTTGAACAGTTATTTGGTTACATTGGCCAACATTGTGCCCCAGTATTGTTTTTTTTTCCAATCTGTGTAAATTTTATGTAGGCAATGATTTACTTGGAAAAAGCTGTGTTGATGAGTGGGAGGAAGCATTTGAAAACTCAAAGTTTGTCCACTTATCTCCGAAATTAGCAAGAGAAACGTTTTGAATATGGGTCTCATAAAAGTTAAGTTGAAGTCCTTCATGTTAAAGCTTCTTCACCTGCAACCTTAGCAGTGATCACACAGAAGGCAAAATGAAACGGCATTGTGATTGTTTATCATTAACTTCCCTTCCCTTGCTTTGCTAATCCCCAAAATGACATCTCCTGAATTCAGTACTAAAACCTAAATATTTACACCTGTTGATTTTTTTTATCTTACAGCCACTTATCCCAGTGGTGGGCAACCTCAGTCCTTGAGGGTTGCAACTCAGTCGGGTTTTCTAATCTAATCTAATCTAATCTAATCTAATCTAATCTAATCTAATCATTTCTATTCCGCTTTACCTAAAAAAAGGTCAAAGCAGATCATAAAGTACAAACAAATGGAACAAATTCCATTGAAACAGTTCAATCAATATTGAATTGACAACTTTTACTTCAGGCTACGGAATCCTGCAAATATTGAGTAAACAAGATAGTTCTCACAGCCTTCCTAAATGCATAATAACGGTAATATTTCTAATATACTTAGGTAATTTGTTCTACAACTCTGGTATTCTATCAATAATAGTTCTATTCCTCATCTTATAATATTAACGTAGACGGTACATTCAGTCTTAACTCCTGAATTGAGCATAAGGGTCCTAGTAGCGGAATAGAACGAAACACCATTGGATAGATAATCATGCGAAACCATGAAAAATTTTAAAAGCAAATAATAACAGCTTAAAATAATTTCCTCAATACATAGTAACATAGTAGATGATGGCAGAAAAAGACCTGCACGGTCCATCCAGTCTGCCCAACAAGATAACTCATATGTGCTACTTTTGTGTATACCCTACTTTGATTTGTACCTGTGCTCTTCAGGGCACAGACCGTATAAGTCTGCCCAGCACTATCCCCGCCTCCCAACCACCTGCCCCTCCTCCCCCACCGGCTCTGGCACAGACCGTATAAGTCTGCCCAGCACTATCCCCGCCTCCCAACCACCTGCCCCTCCTCCCAACCACCGGCTCTGGCACAGACCGTATAAGTCTGCCCAGCAATAATATGCATGAGATCTATTTGCATATAACGGAGGCAGTGCGTTGAAATAGATCTCATTCGTATTCATTGGGGAAATCCTGAAAACCCGACTGGGTTGCCCTTCCCTGACTTATTCAGTCTCTTTTTAAACACTTATGCGCATATGATCTGGGAGCATATTCTAGGTTTAGCACCCTCTGTCAAAACGTCTTTTCCATTCTACAAATTTTTGTGTTTTCTCCTGCTAGGATGAGATTACAGAAATGAAGAGAAAGTGAAGATTATGCATCATCAGGTTGACCAGTTGAAAGAAGAGATTACTTCTAAAGAGGCAGCTCTGGTGAAGGTCCATCTGGATCATCAACGGATAGAAAAGGAGAAAGAGGCTTAAAAGTAAGGACCCTTCAGTTTAACACCTTGATGCTGAATGATTTTAGTGTTTCTTGTTTCCTGGCGAGATACTACTATTTTCATCGTACTCTCTGTGCATGTTCAGGAAGAATTTCTGATTAATTTTGAGATGGTGGCAGTCAACGTCGATAGCTAATTCAGACCCCGATATGTAGTACTGGACCATATCTGGGCACCGGCACGGAATGTCAAGGCCAGTTGCAGTACTTAGAAGTTATCCCCCTGATTTTAAAAAGGTCGCCAAAAATAACGTGTGCAAATTTAGGTGCGGCCCCGATTTGTGCATGCAATTTATTAGAATAATGAGCCAATTAGTGCCATGATTGTCTTTTTAACAAGCAATTATTGGCACTAATTAGATTTAATGGGACATGCAACTTGTAAAGATAAGCGCGTCAAAACAGGGGCAGAGAAATGGGAGAGTCGGGCATTTCGGGCAGATCAGGGGTTGTGGTTTTGAGTTACATGTGAAATTACAGAATGTGGGTGCTCTGTGCGGATATGTAGATGCAGGCATGTGCACCACGTTTTCATTGGTGCAAATGGCCGGCGCCTAAATTACTTGCGACCTCTCCGTTTAAGTGTTAGTTCTATATACCGTGCCAAACTTTAGGCACAGCTTATAGAATACTGCTTAAGCGGGTTTTTTTCGGTGCCATATATAGAATTTAGCCATTACGATCAGCCAGTATTCAGTGTTGCTCTTGCCTAGCTGACAAGGCAAAGATAGGGCTGCTTTTAAGCAGTTCTATTTGCCTGGGTACAGTGGCTTAGCTATGTGAGGCCACGGGCCCCCCCAAAATTTGCTCTGGGCCCCTGGTTTGGCAGTTTCACTAAAGGAGTGTGCTGGACGTGATGGGAAGTGAGAGCAGGGCAGGCATGTGGTGACACTGGAGACCAGTGCTGGACGAAGGCTTCAGCTGGTGGGGATTGGGGACCACCAGCAGCCATGGTATTTGCGGCGGCGGTGCTTCAGCTGGCAGGGGTTGGAGACCCCCGTCAGCCAAGATGTACAGCGGCGGCAGTGAGTGAGGAGCGGCGGAGGGGAGGCAGTGGTGGCAGAGGGGAGGTGGCGGCAGACCAAAATGTGCCCCCCCCACCTTGGGCTCTTGCCCCTTCCCACCTTGAGGTCTGGCTACGCCTCTGCCTGGGTAGCTCTGCGGACACTGGCACTGAATATTCCTGGTGCCCGTATAGCTCCGAGCTCCACCCAGATTTCACCCTCAAACAGAGCTTTTTTTGAGGGGGTACTGAAGTACCGGCACCTTTTTCATTGTCTGCTAAAATTGACCCATGGTCCCAAGTTTTAATGAGAGCTCAAGCTCTACACACCATTCTGCCTTGTCATAGATTCTGTGACTGGTTGCAGGGGGCCTGGCTATTGCGGGGTGGGTCCCTTAGTGATCACCCCACCCCCAGAAGTGTGGCCTGGCATTTGAGTACCGGCACCTTTTTCACTAGAAGATATGCACTGCCCTCAAATACCCTAGCACTTCCCAGACAAATGGCATAATGGTCAGAGGGGATATTCAGCGGAACTGTCCAGTTTCAGTGCTGCTGAATATCTCCTCCTGAACCTGCTCATTGCGATTTAACCAGGGAGGAGCCTCAGTTACCCTGTTAAATTATTTTGAATAACGGGCCCTTTATGTGTAAATGATCCAACAACCTTTTAGCTTATCTATTTCGTAATTTAGCTAAAAAAGATTATGCCATGCTGATTAATACCGTGAAGTTGACAATATTTACCTAAACTATATTCTTGCTTATATGGTACCTGGCCATAGTCATAACCTACCAATTCTGACCAGTTAATCATTTTCCAACAAAATGTAAGAATCTAAAGCTCAACTAAATTTCCCGTTTGATACACTTGTTAATCGAGCCACCAAGTCAGTGATGAGTGGACACTGCAAGTTATTGCTGAAAGTATCTACTCAAGGATTTAAATATATATTCATGCTGCATGGGCAGGAGATAGGTAGACTAAACATTTTATAGTGCAAGTAATAAAGTATAAAGTAGTGTAGCTTCTCTGTTTGTCCACTTGAATGCACGCAAATAACGGTTAACGGCAAACAATAATAAAATGTGATACTTTTATTGGACTAAATACATTTCTCGACAACCTTTCCTAGGTACAAAACAGAATGAGTTGAATATGAGATTGCCAGAAATTAAAGGTGTGTCAGAATGAAATAGAAGGTTGGGGGGGGGGGGGGGAATTGATGTGTGAGAGTGATAAAAAGATGATAGAGAAACAGTAAGATTTGATTCTGTAATGAGTTAAAAAAAACAAACCTCTGCTTAGTCCTTTTATATTATTTCCTAAAAGTTATGGTCATTTTAACTTCAAATACCTTACATTATCTTTTAGTATCCTGATCATAAATAAAGTCATTGATGCAGTGATTTGTTGCCAAAATATTTCACCAGATGGATGTGATGCCTTCTGTTTTCTGTGTGTGCGATTTTGCGTGACTCGCTAGAATAAATTGTTAAGAAATCTGAATGACAATGAAAAAGGTGTCTTCATAAACTACAGTGCATTTTTGCTATTTGCGCAGATATGGTTCCAAAAAAATTGTGTAAAAAGGCGATGCATTGTTCCTATGGAAAAAAAAGGGTTAGGTTCCGGCTAATCTCTGGCTTTGCGAAATGCAAAAAGTAAATCATTGCTTCTATGGGAAATACGGGGTTAGGTTCCAGCTTGCATTCTTGTCAGGCAATTAAAAGCCACAAATTGCATACTGAACCAAATACTGTATACTGAATACAAATTATTTATTTGCAGTAACATTAAAGCAGTTACAGTACTAAAAGAACACACAGAAAATAGTGCAGGAAAATAAAACAGCATTATACATCAATAACAGCAGGAGAGAGAGAGGTTTCCACCTCCTGCACGATAGGAGACATGAGGACATTGACACTGGCAGATCGGCCAAAGGAGAGGTTTGGGCTTCCTGCAAATTAAGGGGGTCTTTTACGTTGTCGTGCTGTCGTTTTTAGCGTGTGTTAAAGACACCTATGTATTCCTATGGGGCGTCTTTAGCGTTTAGCGCAGGCCTATTTTAACACGCGCTAAAAACACCAGCGCGCCTACGTAAAAGACCCTCCTAAGAGACAATGAAGATGAAGAAGATGGCGAAGCTGGCAGATCAACCTCTGGAGCCTGGCTCCATGACTCACTGACTGGAAGAAATGTGTGAGCCTTGTCTGCTTGGCTTTCCTCCTCATGTCCTTAAGCGTGTCGGTGTAAGGGGCAAACGCAGAGTTTGCAAAATGCTTACATTTTAGACTGTGCTGTAGCAGGGATCACATTCCTCCATGTCACTGAATATTGCAACCAACGTTGATGCCCACTCTGCAATTTTTGCCACTGTGAGAAGCACAATTTTTGGAGTCTTAGGCTGGTCTTCCCTCTTCGTCATCATCGTAGCTACTCAGATGCCTTGTTGTGCCATCTCGTTTAGGTCTTCATTGCTGGGTTCTATTGCAGTCCTCATCCAAAACTTTCCTGCACATCATCTTGTGTCATGTCCTCAAAGCCCACTCCACTAATTCTTTGTGCAAAGCGCCATTACGTTTGTCACAGCTTTTTTTCATGTTTTCTGCAACACCTTCTCAAAGCCCTCAAGGGGCTGTTTTACTAGAGACTAGCTCGAGTTATCTTCAGCAGGGCCCATAGGAATAAAATGGACCCTGTAGCAGATAACTTGAGCTAATCTTTAGTAAAAGACCCCCAAAGTTTGTTATGCAGTCAGGCCAAGCTTTTTTCCAACAATTGTTTGTAGTAGCCTATGTTACGCTGTCCCAGCTATGCAACGTAGTCAATTGCATTGCATATCATCACTGTCTTTGGTTGTCATCCAAGCTTTGCAGTTCCATTTCCAATGGCTGGCAATCAGTCAGGTTCTTCCTTTAGTGCACGAGATTTGTGCTCTATATACCCTGGCATTGGCACACAATAGAAAGGTGGCGCGGTCTTTAAATGATTTAAAGTACATAAGTACATAAGTACATAAGTACATAAGTAGTGCCATACTGGGAAAGACCAAAGGTCCATCTAGCCCAGCATCCTGTCACCGACAGTGGCAATCCAGGTCAAGGGCACCTGGCACGCTCCCCAAACGTAAAAACATTCCAGACAAGTTATACCTAAAAATGCGGAATTTTTCCAAGTCCATTTAATAGCGGTCTATGGACTTGTCCTTTAGGAATCTATCTAACCCCTTTTTAAACTCCGTCATGCTAACCGCCCGTACCACGTTCTCCGGCAACGAATTCCAGAGTCTAATTACACGTTGGGGTGAAGAAAAATTTTCTCCGATTCGTTTTAAATTTACCACACTGTAGCTTCAACTCATGCCCTCTAGTCCTAGTATTTTGGATAGCGTGAACAGTCGCTTCACATCCACCCGATCCATTCCACTCATTATTTTATACACTTCTATCATATCTCCCCTCAGCCGTCTCTTCTCCAAGCTGAAAAGCCCTAGCCTTCTCAGCCTCTCTTCATAGGAAAGTCCGTCCCATCCCCACTATCATTTTCGTCGCCCTTCGCTGTACCTTTTCCAATTCTACTATATCTTTTTGAGATACGGAGACCAGTACTGAACACATACACCTCCAGGTGCGGTCGCACCATGGAGCGATACAACGGCATTATAACATCCGCACACCTGGACTCCATACCCTTCCTAATAACACCCAACATTCTATTCGCTTCCTAGCCGCAGCAGCACACTGAGCAGAAGGTTTCAGCGTATCATCGACGACGACACCCAGATCCCTTTCTTGATCCGTAACTCCTAACGCGGAACCTTGCAAGACGTAGCTATAATTCGGGTTCCTCTTACCCACATGCATCACTTTGCACTTGTCAACATTGAACTTCATCTGCCACTTGCACGCCCATTCTCCCAGTCTCGCAAGGTCCTCCTGTAATCGTTCACATTCCTCCTGCGACTTGACGACCCTGAATAATTTGTGTCATCGGCGAATTAATTACCTCACTAGTTATTCCCATCTCTAGGTCATTTATAAATACATTAAAAGCAATGGACCCAGCACAGACCCCTGCGGGACCCCACTAACTACCCTCCTCCACTGAGAATACTGGCCACGCAATCCTACTCTCTGCTTCTATCTTTCAACCAGTTCTTAATCCATAATAATACCCTACCTCGATTCCATAACTCTGCAATTTCTTCAGGAGTCTTCGTGCGGCACTTTGTCAAACGCCTTCTGAAATCCAGATATACAATATCACCGGCTCCCCATTGTCCACATGTTCTGCTTACCCCCTCAAAAAAATGCATTAGATTGGTGAGGCAAGACTTCCCTTCACTAAATCCGTGCTGACTTTGTCTCATCAGTCCATGTTTTTTGTATATGCTCTGCATTTTATTCTTAATAATAGCCTCCACCATCTTGCCAGGGGCTTTGGCTGCCATTATGTTATACATGTCCGTTTCCCAGCCTATTTGTAAAACAAGCAATCTCATCGATGTTCCGACGCATAATCCTTCTATCACATTTAGCAGATATTATTAAAATTCTTTGGCAGCTTCGTTGTCAGCGGAACCCACCTTGCCAGAAAGCTTTACATTTTTAAGCTCATATCGCCTTTTGAAACGCGCAAGCCAGCTTGAACTAATAGAAAAGGGTTTCACGTTTTACTGGCCCTGTGTGACGGTTCATACATTTCTTTGGCTTTCATCCTCACAACAATGCTAGCCACTGTGCTTTTTAAAAAAAAAAAATCGTCCATCATTTGCATAATCCACAAATTTAGCTGCTTTTCCATCTTTTCCATTGACTGATCACGAACCACGGATGTTGTTTTAGCACTGTCCGGCGCAGCCTCACAAACAGACCTGCAAATATCTTCTTCCTTTAGTCAGATGTATCGGATTGTTGATTCGTAACATTGAACTCACAGCCACCAGCAGTATGCCAGAACGAAGCTTATCTAAAACGTTTTATTTTATCACTAAGGCACATCATGGATTTCTTGTGCTTATAATATTAGCTTGAGATTCACCTGCAGGATGCTTAGGTACCATTTTCAGTTCTGATCTATACGCCAGCAAACTAATGCCATCAGTGACATCACTCCTTTCAGTTCTGATATGAACGCCAGCAAAGTGAAAGCGACAGAAAGAACTTGTTTTAAAATATGTATGTCCACAAAGAGCTGGAACGGTGTGAAAGATGAAATGAAAAGAACTTGTTTTTAAATGAACAGTGTTGTGAATTGCTGGGAATGCAGCACGAAGGCGATTTGTTGGTTACATATATACGTCCACGAATAGTAAAATCAGAAATCTTGAACGCGTGAATAGTGAGAATGCACTGTATAACTTAGTTTGAGAAAGATAAAAGTGTATTGGTAGTGACCAGACTGTTTAATTAAAACCCCACTTTGTACATCTGTTTTGTTAATGTAATAATGATTAAGGTTCACTTACAGACTCTGTTTCCATGAGCTTAAAATGGTAAGAGTACTTATCCCAGATAGGAGCATGAATAATGGCGGTACTTTATAAGGCAAAAAGACAGTAAGCCCCATTTTGCAGAGGGGGCCTATATGGGAAATGGGATGTTCAGATCAGGACGTTCACATTTCCCTGGTACTTTTACAAAAGCAGAACCTTTTTTAAAGTACTATAAGGACATCAGCAATACACATGTATTTGCTTTTCACATATGCGGGAACAACGTTTTTTATAAAAAAAACAAATTTGAATCACATCTTGCAAAGAATCTTCTCGTTTTGCTTCATATAGGAAAAATGGCTACCACTTGTCTCTTATTTTGATACGGTACAAAGATAAGTACTAAATTTGATGTATTTTTTGGGCATATGCATGCTTTATACTTGATTTGTATCCTCCAGCCCCCCCCCTCCCCTTTCCCTCTTCTTTTCCTCTTTCCTCCCTCTCTCTTGTTTTCACTTAATTTGATTCTGGATGTAGATTGCTAATTTTTACATGTGAGCTCCGGTATTGCCTTACTTTGTAAAATGTTACTTGTTGTTATGTTGTGAGCTCTTGATTGTATCTGTATCAAAAATCAATAAAAGAAATTAAACTTAAAAAAAAACATGTAGAAAAAAGGAGCAGCATCACTTGAGAGCTTCCATGTGTAAGTGCTGGTAATTATAGAAGTGGAAGGTAATTTATAACAGGTTGTCCGTGCAGGAAGGCCAAATAGGTGCCTATTGTACCACACATTGGTGCCTATCCAGCTTATAATCAAAAGAGAAAACGCCTATATTTCGACCCAAATTGGGAGATGGGCGATTTTCTCGCAAAGGCGTCCAAATCGGTATAATTGAAAGCCGATTTTGGGCGTTTCCAACTGCTCTCCGTCGCGGAAATGAATAAAGTTGATGGGGGCATGTCGGAGGCGGGACTGGGACGTGGTTATGAGCCGAGGAGAGATGGGCGTCTGTAGCTGATAATCGAAAAAAAAGGCATTTTTACCGCGATTTTGGGTCACCTTTTTTGGACCCTTTTTTTCACGAACAAGTCCCAAAAAAGTGCCCCAACTGCCCAGATGACCACTGGAGGGAATCGGGATGACATCCCCGGAACCCACCAATGGTCATTAACCCCCTCCCACCAAAAAAAACCCACTTTAAAAACTTTTTTCCCAGCCTGTATGCCAGCCTCAAATGCCGTACCCACCTCCATGACAGCAGAATGTGTTCGATCCTGTCACAGCCTTTCCCTGGGTCAGATGTGGCTCTCGGGTGCACTACAGGGTCACATCAGCATTGCATTGTGGGGGTGTAGGGTATTGGGCTCCGTGATTTCATTAGCTTGTGTTACAGTCTCACGATGTTGGTAGTTGGTAGGCTATTCTCCATGGTGCTTTTCCCCCTGCCTACTGGGTCAGAGTGTGCCCTGTTGTGTTTCCGTTGTAGTCCATGCGGTAGTGGCCATTTTTGTAAGTCAGTTTTAGTTCCCTTCCTGTGTTAGCCATGTTAGACAACTTAGTTCTTACCTTGAATGTGGCTGAAAGAGGGCATTGTACAGCATTCTGCCAGCTCTGACCTACTGCTAATCTCAGTACCAGGGAGACTCGTTGCCAGTGGGGCACAACCTCTGCAGTTAACTGTGAGTAAACGTGCTTATTCCAATAAAGGACGTTTTTCGGAGAGATTAGTCTTCAGGTGTCAACTGGTGTGCCAATGTTATACAGCAGCAACAAGTCCTAGAGGCCTGCGTGTATGCAGGTCCCTGGAGCACTTTAGTGGGTACCGCAGTGCACTTCAGGCAGGTGGACCCAGGCCCATACCCCCCCACCTGCAACACTTGTGCTGGTAAATGGGAGGCCTCCAAAACCCACTGTACCCACATGTAGGTGCCCCCTTCACCCCTAAGAGCTATGGTAGTGTTGTACATTTGTGGGTAGTGGGTTTTGGGGGAGGGGGGGTGGGAGCTCAGCACCCATGGTAAGGGAGCTATGCATGTGGGAACTTTTTCTGCCCAGTTGGTGTCCTGGCATATCAGGGGGGCCAGTGTACTACCAATCCAGGCCCCTCCCATGACCAAATGGCTCGGATTAGGACGTTTTTGAGCTGGGCGTTTTTAGTTTCCATTATCGCTAAAAAAAAACAAACGCCCAGCTAAAAACGTCCATTTTTTCGAAAATACGGTTCAGCCCGCCTCTTCACGGACCCATTCTCGGAGATAAACGCCCATGGAGATAGGCATTTGCGTTCGATTATGCCACTCCACGTATCTTTATAAAATATGATCAGCAAAGTAGCAGAAATTATACTGTTTCTGATCTCTTAAAGCGTAATTTCTTCTTAAAGCTGATACCTGCTAAAATAATCAGATAGTATAACCTCAGCACAGCAGCAAACACCAGAAATCTCCTTTCTTTTTCTGTAATTTACTTTTATTGAATAATAATACTTTTAAAACAAATAGGAGGAAATATTTTTCACTCAACGAATAGTTAAGCTCTGGAACACTTTGCCAGAGGATGTAGTAACAGTGGTTAGCACATCTGGGTTTAAAAAAGGTTCGGACAAGTTCCTGGAGGAAAAGTCCATAGTCTGCTATTGAAACAGACATGGGGAAGGAACTGCTTGCCCTGGGATTGGTAGCATGGAGTATTGGCATGATTGGGTTTCTGCCAGGTTCTTGTGACCTGGAAACAGGCTACTGGACTAGATGGACCATTGGTCTGACCCAGTATGGCTACTCTTATGTTCTTATTTACTCACAGTTAGTAGATTCTCAGATGTTACTGCCCTGAGGCAAGAGACTTCATAGTTCTGAGAGCTGTAACAAAGGTGGAAGATGGAAATTTGAAGAGAAGGAACCTTTATAGCAGAGGTGGGAGAGCTGATAGGTGAATGAAGGTGGTTTAGAGATGAGATACTGAACGAGCGGAAATAAAAAGACAAGTTCTCTGTAGGGGAGTTGCAGAACCTGTACATTCGACAAGATGGAGAATGCCTGGCTCGTGGAGACACAGAAGTCAAGAAAAGGCACCCACAAGCCCAGGGAGGGTGAGGTAACATAGAAACATAGAAACATGATGGCAGATAAAGGCCATATGGCCCATCCAGTCTTCCCATCCTCTTAACCCCTAACTCTTCCTTTTCCTAAGCGATCCCACATCCTTATCCCATGCCTTTTTAAATTCTGACACAGTTCTTGACTCCACACCTCCACCACCCTTTCTGTGAAATACTTTCTTAGATTACTCCTAAGCGTATTTCCTCTTAGCTTCATCGTATGCCCCTTAGTTCCAGAGCTCTCCTTCAGTTGAAAAAGGCTCACTTCCTGTATATAAATGACCCTTGAGATATTTAACTTCTCTATCATGTCTCCTCTCTCCCAGCATATACATGTTGAGGTTCAGGACCAATAGGGACAGAAGCTGAGACCAGGTAGTAGTGGTAGGGTTACCATATTTGTCCCCCAAAAAGGAGGACACATACCCCCCCCCCTTTCATACCCTCGCTCCGCCCCGTGTCATGCTCTCGCTCCGCCCCCTGTCACATTTTCCCCTCCCCCCTGTCACACACCCCGTCGCTCCCCCTCCCCGTCACCCCCTCCCCTTACCTTACTACTGCCCTGGTGGTCTAGTGACCTCTTCGGGGCAGGAAAGAGCCCCCTCTTTCCTACCTGATGTGCTGCCCTGCATGCATCCTTCCTGTTCCTGATCTTGGCGCTGATTCAAAATGGCCGCCGAGAGTTGAAGTGACCTCGCGAGACTTCAACTCTCAGCGGCCATTTTGAATCGGCGCTGAGATCAGGAACAGGAAGGATGCATGCAGTAGAAAATATTTTCTATTTTCTACGGCATGGAGCTTACCTAGTGGTAAACAGCAGTGGGCACATGCTGCATGCCTACCGCCTGGGTAGCACGTGAGACCTTACCGCTAAGTCAATGGGTGGCAGTAAGGACTCAGGCCAAAAATGGACACACACTTGTTTTTATTTTGCCACACGTCCATTTTCTGGCCCCTTAATAAAGGCCCTTTTTCCAGTACGTGGTAAAAGCTGGCCCGGCACATGCCCAGAAGGTATGCTTGCATTGCTGCAGGCCACTTTTTGCCGTGGTTTAGTAAAAGGGGCCCTTCAAATAGGAGCCAGGATAAGATCGCTAATTGGTTAAAAACAAACATATCTATACATAATAAAGCTTTATGTAATATGAACAACTTACATAATGTACCAACAATGAGATGGTGAGACCAATAGAGAACAGCTATCATGCAGTGACTTGCTATAACTCACTCTATGATCAGGTCACAATAAACTTATGTTCACACTAATTGGAGGGAAGTGTCTCCTAAATCTATAAATCTCTCCCCTCCTACTACTTATACAACAAGAGGTAAGATAGATGCAACAGAATTCTGGACACAGCTCCAGACTGACTCCTGCATATTCTTTGTTAACCCAAATAATTTCATCCAGCTTTGGGAGGAAGCAACCAAAAATACATTAGGCACTATAGCACCAGAGAAGATCAAAACAAAAAGGAATAAAAACTCTTCCCCTTGGTTTGATAGCAACACATTTAACGCCAAAAGATTATGCAGGAAGCTTGAAAGGAAGTGATGCAAGAACAGTACTGATGAAAAAATGAATGGAGGAAAGCAATCAAAGAACATAAATCTGCTATAAAATCTGCCAAATGTAAGTACTTAGAAGAATACATTGATGAGTGTCAAATGTCTATAAAAAGATTCTACAACTTAGTCAACAATTTACTTTTTTTTTTTTTTGTTACATTTGTACCCCGCACTTTCCCACTCATGGCAGGCTCAATGCGGCAGGCAATGGAGGGTTAAGTGACTTGCCCAGAGTCACAAGGAGCTGCCTGTGCCGGGAATCGAACTCAGTTCCTCAGTTCCCCAGGACAAAGTCCACCACCCTAACCACTAGGCCACTCCTTCACTGGCACTTAATACTAAAGACCTCCAATTATCCAATTAACCTGTTCCATCAGCCCATGACATAGCTCAGTGGTTCCTAAACCTGGTTCTGGAGGCACCCCAGCCAGTCAGGTTTTTGGGATATCCACATTGAATATTCATGAGAGATATTTGCATGTCTTGTCTCCACTACATACAAATATCTCTCATGAATATTCGATATGGATATCCCAAAAACCTGTCTGGCTGGGGTGCCTCCAGCATCAGGTTTGGGAACTACTGAGTTAGTTACTTTTTTGAGCAAAAAAAATCACCAAAATTAGAACAGGTCTAAATAGGTCTAACGCTCGAAACAACTTTGTCAATTACCAAGATATCATACATTACTACAATGAAGGTATAAAAACTAATAGGATCTGTTCCTGTTTCAACTTCCCTTCTATCACTAGGTCAGATCCTTCCTTAATAGATATTCACACTCTCCTTGCACTCTTGACACATATCCTAGTTATATTTTATAAAAAGCGCCTGACCTTTTCATTAAAATCTTCCATAAATATATATCTTTCATGCTAAATAATGATTCTTTCCCAATTCCTAAAAACCATTATTGAAGTGGAATGATGTGACTAATTATAGACCAGTTGCTTCAATACCTTTGTTGTCAAGGTCATGGAGGGTCTGATAGCTAAACAGCTAATGGAGTACCTATCACACTTCTTATTACACTACACACAGTTGGGATTCAGACCTAACTACAGCACTGAAACAGTGCTCACCACATTATTATCTAATTCAGAAGACTGCTGAGCACTGGAAAGAAATCATTATCCTACAATTTGACATGTCCAGTGCTTTTTGACGTTGTCGACCACAATATACTAGCTGCACTTCTCGATGAGATTGGCATGTGTGGAAATGTTCATAGGCTTTCTCAAATTCAGAGCATACTAAGTCAAAATGTCTAGATCTACCCCAGCTTGGTTCCCAGACTATGGAGTGCCCCATGGTTCACCTATATCTCCCATCCTGTTCAATATTACGATGGAGCCATTAGGCCGTCTCCTGGAAGTCAAAGGTCTCAAGTGCTTTATATATGCTGATGGTGTCACCATTTACCTACCTTTTGATAACCAGATCCAGGATATCTTTAATACCATCCAGACAATCCTTGATCTGATAGAGAACTGGGTGTCATCTTTCCAACTTAAATATGGAAAAAACTAAATTCCTAATTATTTCTAACCGTAATAACTTTCACAAACAGACCAGCTTCATAATCAAACGACTCACCCACTGGAGTCTACATTGAAAATACTAGGAGTCATTAATGACCAATTTTTAACCTGTGAGGATCAAGTCAACTCTGGTTGCTAAAGCCTTCAAGTCTTTCTGGAAGCTGAAAAGAATCAGACCTTTCTTCCCATCAACTACCTTTTGTTCATTTGTACAAACTTTGTCCCTGTCACAGTTAGACTTTTGTAATACACTTTACTTAGGAATTTCAAACTAAGAAACTTCAAACAACTCTAAACAAAGCTGTTAAACTAGTATATAAAGCTTCGAAGTTTGATATGGCATCTCCATTACTCTTCAGGCTACACTGGCTCCCTGACAAGGCCAGAATCATTTTCAAAACGTGCACATTCATTTATAAAATAATTTATGGTTTGGGTCCAGACTATATGTTGGATTTGATAGATCTTCCTATCCATAATGCATCTCCAACATCAAGGGGTTATCTTATTCTACATTTCCCTAGATAGAAAAATATCAAATTTAAATCTACACTAAACAGTTGATTGACTTGAACTGATTCGGCATGTGCTTTAGACTATTGTTCGTCAACATTTTTTTATATTTATGCGTTGTGGCCATTTAGATGGTTATCCTTGTTTATATATTTCTCTATGTTTTATGCTGTATATTTATGCTCTTATACCTTTATGTTGTAAACCCCTGAGGAAGGCTCTTCAGCTGAAACACTGCCTGTGTTGGGTCTTTCTTTGGGTCAGGTTTACCACTGGCAAATAAACATTTGGATGCTCTTTATCTGTGGTTTGCCTTGGTTATTTGGTACAGTCCCACTTCCACCTTTGCTTTGTTTCCTGTGCGCGGATAAAAGATACCAAAATGAGTGTTATTTTCCTTGAGTTTTGGATAGTAAGCCAGGACTTGTTTATGAGCCTTCACTGTGTTTTTGTTCAAATCTGGTAAAATTTGAATAGTATTGCCTTCGTTCAAATATGCTGTCTGCATTATATCGACTGTCTGTGTGTATTGGAGGACAAAGGGCCATGGATATTCATCTGGCATCTGCCGGTGGGCCTTCTCAATTTCAAATTCTTTGTTGACTTGTAAATCTAAAATAGAAGGTATGAGTTCTTCTAGAAGTTTGACAGGATTTTGGCCCTCTTTATTCTCAGGAATGCCAAGGATGTGAATGTTGTTTCTCCTAGCATGGTTGTTATTGGCTTTGATATCTCTCTCGAGTTTTGCAATGTGCTTGATGTTATGTTGTAGGCCTCCAATATTTTCTTCATTTGCGGTTTGCTTTATTTCCAGAGATTCAGCTCTGGTTTTAAATAGTTATCTCATTTTTCAGTACTGTTAGATCTTCTTTTATGTCACTGGTATCTTCCTTTGTCTCCGAAAGTAAGTCTTTCATAGTTCGTAGCTCATCCAATATGGCAGAGAAGGCTGCATATTCAGGTGTACCCATCGTTTTTTGTGGAGAAACAGGCTCACTTCAATGTCTTTTACTGTTTTTATCAGATGACATATTGATTGCCTTGTTAGAAAGATATTTCTATAGTTAAATCAGCTGTGGATTTAGACAGATTAAGTATTTTAAAGGTGAGTCATCAGTAGCTCAGTGCCTAAGCTGCCATCTAGCTTGGAGCTCACCAGTGCCCCTCCAAGATTGTTTTAGGCTTAAATGTAAGCACCATATTGAATGATAGCTGCTTAATGAAAGCTATGAAACAAATATTATTAAATTGTACATGTTCAATTAGTGGTTCACTATGTGCCAGGTTCAGACAACAAACCAGACAAACCATAACATCTTTGGTGATAGTGTTTTCCATGCAAGAATTTATTATGCTAATATGGTTTTAGTTTTCTATCCATTCGTGTCAGGGGATCTTGGATTTGTAATATGCTTTTTCTCAATAAAACTTCACATTCTGATGGCAGAATTTCAAGAGTAATAATAAAGACATGTTTTGATGAGGTGAACTGCCTTTGGCGTCCAGCTTGGTGAGTCATTTTCCAGCTAAAGCCTGATATGTGGTCCCCATGCAATTAAGTACCAATTCTTGGTTAATGAGAAAGCAGCTGCTTGTTTACTGCTTCACATCATGTTTCTAGCCACATTTCACAGTACTAAAATAACTCCCTTATCAAGGCCCAGCTTCCTTATTATACGATCCTTCTTGTATTCTTCATTTCTCAAGGACAAGCCGGCATGCTAGTCTCACATGTGGGTGACGTCATCCATGGAGCCTGGTGCGGACACTGCCATAGTGCACTGTCACTGTTGAACTTTAAGGCAGTGTCCGCCACTGCACATGTGTGGGGGCCTTCCTGCCTGACTCTAGAACACAGGACCAGTAGTCAAGCATTTTTTGCGTAACAGAGAGGTTGAGCTCTAACCTCTCCTCAGTGTGTCAAACTTTTCCTTATTAGTGCCTTCCCTTTTAAAAAAAATATTTTTCTTATTAATTTTTCTAATTAGTTTTCATTTTTATTATTTTGGCCTTTGAGGTCTCTGAGCCTTCTTTTGGCTGGGAAGCATCGACCATTTTTGGGTACAGAATTACTTGAGCTCCCCAGGCCTTGAACCTTTTGACTTGCATGATGGCCGACAGATAAGGAGCTCCTGAGGTCCCCCCCCCCAAAAAAAGACCTACCTGACCATCCAATGCCGTTCACAACCGGACCGGAATGGACTGGAACTGAAACGGAACTGATTCGAAGCTGACTGGGGAGCTGCAGGACCACGGGCTGAACTCCAGCACGGGTGAACAAACCCCTGTCTGCTGTTTGCCACGAGGCTGTAACGCATCCCTGGCCGGCAAGGACCACCTGGGCCTATCTGAGCCGGCCAGTCCGATCAACCCCGGCCGAGTTGAATCCGGAGCTGAAACCGCAGCTGAAACCGACCGGTGGAACACCGGCGGTCTGAGTAAAACTAGCTGAGTTCCAGCGCGGACAAAGACCCGAGGTAAACCGCGGCTATCGACCTACCTCGTGGCCATGGCAGCTTCAGTAGCCCATTTCCACTCTGCCTCCACTGAAGAAATTTGCAAGGCGGCAACGTGATCTTCTAGCCACATCTTCACTACTCACTACTGTCTGAAACATAATTCTAGGTGGGGTATCTGGTTTGGACAAGCAATTCTTCACATTTTTTTTAACTACTTGAATGCCAACTCCACCCTCCAGCCCTTTTTTTTTTTCCTGCCAGGCTCACTTTCTCCTTAGTTGCCAAGATTTTAATTACATTTGTGAGCCTGGCAACTAGTGAGTTCCACATGTGAGAATATCGTGCCCGCTTATCCTTGGAAAAAGTAAAGTTACTTACCTTTAGCAGGTGTTCTCCGAGGACAGCAGGCATATATTCTCTCATCTCATCTACCTGCCCTGGGAGTTGTCTTCTTAGCTTTAGTGTTATACTGATGGTCCTGCGCTCAAGCATTGGGCAGGAAGGCACCCACGCATGTACGGTGGGAGCACTGTCTTAAAATTTAAAGTGACAGTGCACTATGGCAGTGTCCACACCAGGCTCCATGGATGACGTCACCCACATGTGAGAATATCATGCTGGCTTGTCCTTGGAAAACATAGGTAAGTAATTTTGCTTTTCCTGCATAGGAATATTTTGCTTTTTTTCCTTTTTTCCCCTGTGTGTGTCTTGTACCTCTTTTCCTGTCCTTTTTTTGATTCTCTACTTTGTAATTATTTAGTTGTAAAGTTTTTAACTTTCATAATCAAGTATTTGTATTTTTCTTGCACTTTGTACCCTGGGGTACTTCAGGCTCAGAGCCACTCTTCAAACATACATCCCTTTGCTTAGGACAGCTTTATATATACAGAGAAAATCAGCTATGGTTTGATTTTTTGGGGGGCAGGACCAAAGGAATATGATTGGAGAGAGAAGTTAGGAGCTGCTTGAGTTGAGTATGGCTTACAAACAGTTAGCTGTTTTCTCTCGAGAAACATTTTGTTGCTGAAGAGTTAAAAACCCCTTCAGTTGCAGGCTATTCTTCCCCGTCATTGAGTGGCACAATAAAGAAAATAACTACCATTTTCCTTGTTGCTTTTTCCCATCAGTTCTTTGCTCTGTTGCCTCCTCAGGTTATCAGCTGTTGTCAGAAGCACATTATAATTATGACAGGATGTCAATAGATCTTTGTAACAAGGTGATGAATGTAGGCTCATCTACCTGATCTGTCTCATCCTTGTCACATTGCTCACAAACAAGCCATTTAGTGTCTAATTTTCCATGTACATCTTCCTGCCCTAGCGAGCCCCTAATTTGGTCTAGTTGCCTTGGAATCCTCAGCCATCAATTTGACAACAGCTTGATTGATACACTTCTCTGCTGCTCAATGTTGAGAGACCAACCTCATATTAGACATTGGCTCTTGATGTATTGTAATATTTTGCAAGAATGATTTTGTTGGATACAAGGATTAGTGACTACATGAAGTGCTGCTGAAAATCTGGTCAGACCACCTTGGCACTATCAGTGCCAGGAAAGCCACGGTCAGAGTCTGAGTGTAGCTGGGAGTTACTGAGCCTGTACCAGTATATCCACACCCCCTGGTCAGGCCTCACCCCCTGATCATATTTCTCCAATCCCCCGAAGGGCCCCCCACCATCTTTGTAGGCCTATTAGCATTTCCCCTGGTGGTCTAGTGATCTTTGGGCAGGATGCTAAATAGGAGTGATCCCCAGTCACTCCTGCCTTCCTGGTTCCATCCCTAAAATAGCACCCTTAGTGGTAGTCTCACGCTACTACTGCTAGGGGTTATATTTCTGTATAAGGAAATATGACTTATAGCAGTAGTAGCATGAGAATACTTCTAGGCGCACCATTTTGGAGATCACACCGGTAGGGCAGGAGCAACTGAATATCGCTCCTCCTCAAAAAGCACTGAACCAATGGGTATAGAGCTGGTAGGCCCATTAAGATGGTGGAAGGCCCTTTGGGAGTTATAGAGGATGTGATCAGGGGATGAGGGGATGTGATGGGGTGGGGGGGGGGGGGGGGGTATGGCATTGGCCCCTTTAGGCTCTGACCTGTGATCACCGGACTGTGACTTTGAGGTCCAATGTTCCCGGGCTGCTGAAATAATGCTGCTTCATTTGCCATGATAGCCAGCAACTTGCAGGAATGCTATATCGTAGGTTACTGACTCACCTTTTACTGCAACTTGATAACTCCTCCCTCCTCAGTCTTCCAACCGGCTAACTATCCAGATAAAGTTAGGACAGCCTTTCCTAACTTTATGTGGTTTATAGGAGTCAACTTTTCAAAATGATTGGGGGATGTTGAACTCAGAAGGTTCAAGGGCACAACTAGCCAGTCCTGTCTAAAAAGAGCAAGGGAATCACTGAATGCCCTATCCTGCTAATATGTTGTTCTAGGAGGTTGGTGCGTGGGATGGGCTCAACCAGGGTGGGACCAGGCTGCTGGCATCGGCATTTAAAAAAGAGATAGAGCAGCTTTTGTTGTTTAAAATCTGTTTATTATGATAAGAGCATGTCGTATACACATCCACTTGAACAGATAACCTGAAAAGTTTACAACATCAACTGTGTGTTGCTTACATTATATATTTTCATAATCCCCAACATCCCTCCCCCTCCCATTCCCAACTGCCGCCCCATTCTATACAGTGAACTTTAAATTAGTATCTCTATGGCACCCCACCAACTTCCCGCTGTTCAGGTCAATCAGCACAGCCAATGTGAAGTCAGAGGCATCACAGTTCCATTCTGTATGTTCTACCACGAAGGGCCTTGTTTCTTATAGGCCTTTGCCAGCTGCCGCCTTATCTGATAACTCTCTATGAGTTCATGTGTTATGTCTCAGTCATTGGCTCCATAAGGATTCTCTCTCAAGTACTATACAGCATAGTAAAGTTTATCAGATCTTGTGCCTTTTACCCCCCCCCCCCCCCCCCCCCCCACACACAGGAGTAAGTGCCATCTCACACAAATGAACAATGACAGAGGCCCGCCATCCCTAATTTAGTATTCTGCTTCGAGCTGTGGGTTGCAAAGTGTCCCAAAAGTTCGCCCATGTCTTCTGCAGTTGTTCTCCCTCCTTGGAGGACATGTCAGAAATCCCACGTCTTTCTAAGTTCAATAACTCGATCATTTGAGATCTCCATGCTCCCACAGTTGGGCCTTTTTCTTCTCTCCAGTGCAACAAAATGGTTCTCTTTCCCATCAGTATGGTTCTTCGCATGAAAGCCCCCAGGCCTGGAGGGGCGGGGCGAGCCCACCTGTATTCCCCAAACAACATCAGTGGCTGACTTTTGATCTGGCGACCCCAGTACCTCCGTGTCTCGCCAATTACTCGGGTCCAAAACAATCCCACTTGATGGCAAGACCAGAACATGTGTCCTAATGTTGCTGGAGCGTGGTCGCACCAGGGGCATGCAGCTGAGTCCCCAAAGCCAGCCTTGAAAGCTCGCGATGGTGAAATATGCAGTCTGAGAATAAATTTGTAATCCATCTCCCAATAGCGGTTAAAGATAGAGCGTGTCCGTATGGTGGTCAAGTAATTTCGCAGAAGCTCTGCTGTCACTTCTGGTGTCAGATCTTTGGCCCAACACTTCGCTCTTGTCTGAAAATCTATGTCTTCAGTCGAGTCTTGCAAAAATCTGTGGTGATATTTAAGCGGTACTGCATTCTGGGCTCCCAAAGTCAATGCCATATTCAATCTATCCTGTACGTCTTCGCTCAGGTTAATCCATCCCAGAGCTGCGACGTAATGGCTCATCTGAAGATAAGCAAAACGATCGCCCTCCGTGAGTCCAAACTCCTGTTGTAGATCTGCGAAAGATCTCGATTTCCCTTCGTCTGTCACCAGCTGATATACATACTGGATCCCCAGCGTTCTCCATCGACTAAATGCCGCCGATGAGGAGCCTTCTGGGAAATCTGGGTTGTGATGCAGTGGCAAGAAAGGGGTGGCCCGCCAATCAAATCTGTGTCGTTTGCATAGCCATTTCCAGGCCGCTCTCGCTGCTTTAACCAAAGGGTTCTGGTCCTCTCCCGTGCTTAACCCCCCTCCCGGGGCGTGCAATCTCCATCCCAAATGCACCATAGGGGCCAGTGTCCTCTCCAAATCTATCACTGAAAAATCGCCTGTTCCCACTAGCCAGTCTCTGATGTGCCTCATTGCACTTGCTATGGTAAGATATCTTATGTTGAGCAATCCCATCCCCCCCTGTGGCCTTGGCTTCTGAAGGATATGAATTGGGAGCCTGGGTCTCTTCCCATTCCACAGAAAAGTCTGCACAGCACAATGTAAGGCCCGCTCCTCCCCTCTCTTCAGGTATAGGGGAAGCATCTGGAACAAGTACAGCCATTTAGGGGCTATCATCATGTTAAACAGGCCTATATGGCTCGAGAGTGATAAGGGGCAGGCCCCCCACAGCCCCAGCAGACGCCTAGTTTTGGTCAATAAGGGTCTTACGTTTGCCTCATACAGTGTCTCCAGGGCCCTAGGGATGACCACCCCCAAATAACTCAGTTGGCCTGCCGCCCATTGTAATGGGAAGTTACCTCTCCAGTCTGATTGCAGTGTATCATCTAATGCTATGGCCTTGGACTTAGATTTATTAAGGGAATATAGCCCGAAAGGTCTCCATATTCCTTAATGGTATGCAGGAGACACTCTAGCGAAGTCTGTGGATCGCTCAGAAGTACCACTACATCATCCGCATAAGCAAGTACCTTTAGCTCTCTCCTGCCAATCCCTATCCCCGCTATCCTGCGCTGCGCTCTGATCTTCACTAAGAGGGGTTCCAACGTTAAGAGAAAGAGCAGTGGAGACAAAGGGCAGCCTTACATAAGTACATAAGTAGTGCCATACTGGGAAAGACCAAAGGTCCATCTAGCCCAGCATCCTGTCACCGACAGTGGCCAATCCAGGTCAAGGGCACCTGGCACGCTCCCCAAACGTAAAAACATTCCAGACAAGTTATACCTAAAAATGCGGAATTTTTCCAAGTCCATTTAATAGCGGTCTATGGACTTGTCCTTTAGGAATCTATCTAACCCCTTTTTAAACTCCGTCAAGCTAACCGCCCGTACCACGTTCTCCGGCAACGAATTCCAGAGTCTAATTACACGTTGGGTGAAGAAAAATTTTCTCCGATTCGTTTTAAATTTACCACACTGTAGCTTCAACTCATGCCCTCTAGTCCTAGTATTTTTGGATAGCGTGAACAGTCGCTTCACATCCACCCGATCCATTCCACTCATTATTTTATACACTTCTATCATATCTCCCCTCAGCCGTCTCTTCTCCAAGCTGAAAAGCCCTAGCCTTCTCAGCCTCTCTTCATAGGAAAGTCGTCCCATCCCCACTATCATTTTCGTCGCCCTTCGCTGTACCTTTTCCAATTCTACTATATCTTTTTTGAGATACGGAGACCAGTACTGAACACAATACTCCAGGTGCGGTCGCACCATGGAGCGATACAACGGCATTATAACATCCGCACACCTGGACTCCATACCCTTCCTAATAACACCCAACATTCTATTTGCTTTCCTAGCTGCAGCAGCACACTGAGCAGAAGGTTTCAGCGTATCATCGACGACGACACCCAGATCCCTTTCTTGATCCATAGCTCCTAACGCGGAACCTTGTAAGACGTAGCTATAATTCGGGTTCCTCTTACCCACATGCATCACTTTGCACTTGTCAACATTGAACTTCATCTGCCACTTGCACGCCCATTCTCCCAGTCTCGCAAGGTCCTCCTGTAATCGTTCACATTCCTCCTGCGACTTGACGACCCTGAATAATTTTGTGTCATCGGCGAATTTAATTACCTCACTAGTTATTCCCATCTCTAGGTCATTTATAAATACATTAAAAAGCAACGGACCCAGCACAGACCCCTGCGGGACCCCACTAACTACCCTCCTCCACTGAGAATACTGGCCACGCAATCCTACTCTCTGCTTCCTATCTTTCAACCAGTTCTTAATCCATAATAATACCCTACCTCCGATTCCATGACTCTGCAATTTCTTCAGGAGTCTTTCGTGCGGCACTTTGTCAAACGCCTTCTGAAAATCCAGATATACAATATCAACCGGCTCCCCATTGTCCACATGTTTGCTTACCCCCTCAAAAAAATGCATTAGATTGGTGAGGCAAGACTTCCCTTCACTAAATCCGTGCTGACTTTGTCTCATCAGTCCATGTTTTTGTATATGCTCTGCAATTTTATTCTTAATAATAGCCTCCACCATCTTGCCCGGCACCGACGTCAGACTCACCGGTCTATAATTTCCCGGATCTCCTCTGGAACCCTTCTTAAAACTCCATTGACTCGGAGCATAGCTTGTGGGCTCGCATAGAGTGTCTCTATCGCATTGACAAACCACCCGTGTAACCCTATGTCTCTTAGTGTCTCAAACAGGAATGGCCACTCTACTTGGTCAAATGCACGTTCCGCGTCTAAACTGACCACCATTTTCTGCGTGCCTGGAGGGGAGTTAGCCAATAATGCAAGGATCAATTTGCGTGTGTTTAGGACCGATTGACGTCCCCGGACGAAGCCTACCTGATCCTCATGAACAAGACGGGGCATCAGAGGCGCTAATCTTTCTGCCAAGATGCGTGATAGGAGTTTGACCTCTACGTTAATCAGGGAGATGGGTCTGTAAGAGCCCGGATTCAGTAAATCTCTGTCTTTTTTGGGGATCAGACTTATGAGTGCCGTATTTGAGTGTGGGGGGAAATGTCCCATTTCTACCACTGTGTTAAGGTATTCGGTCAGGGGCCCTACAACCTGTGTGTTCAGCAATTTATAAAACTCTCCTGAGAGGCCATCAGGCCCCAGCGCTGAATATAGTTTCAGCGAGCCTATCGCCTTTTGTAGTTCTTTGGCTGACACCGGGGCGCTGAGGAGGCTTGCTTGATCTGTGGAAATTTTCTCTAGTCCTACACCTTTCAAATATCCTTGTATGGTCTCCCGGGTTCCTGTGTGCTCTTGCTTCCCTTTATATAAATTTGCAAAATGCTGGTAAAAATTGTTTGCAATCTCCTGGGGATCATGTGTTATTCCTCCAGCCTTAGTGCGGAGTGCTGTGATGTAGTGTGGTTTGCGCGCGCCCTTCACAAGTCTAGCTACCATCCCTCCCGCCTTGTCTCCAAATTTGTGTAGCTTGTATTTTTTGTACAGGAGGGACCTCATTACCCGTTCATGCAGAAGGCTATTAAGTGCCACTCTGGTGGACATAAGTGTGTCATAGTTTGTCTGTGTCGGTGCCCCGGCATACATTCGCCTCGCCGCTCTAAGCTGTTTCTCCAAGATAATTATTCCCCGGGCGATTTGCCGATTCCGCTTACTGACATAAGCTATGATCTCACCCCTGAGCACAGCCTTCGCCGTGGACCAAAACAAGACCCCGTCTTCCCGGTGTTCCCGATTATGTGTGACAAATTCCTCCCACTTTTGTTGTAAATACTTTTTGAAGTCACTAGCCGTGAACAAATATGCCGGAAACCTCCACCCCGGGGATTGTTGAAAAAAGGGGGCTGGTTCTAGGTCCACCCAGATTAAAGAGTGGTCCGAGATTTCCTCGGGGCCTATAGAGGCATTTGTTACCCTGGGGAATTCAGACTGCGACATGAGAACATAATCTATTCTGGATTGTGTCCGATGGACCCTGGATGTATGGGTATAATCCTTCTCTTCACCATGTAACACTCTCCAGGGATCTACTAGTCCCATCTCCTGACAGAATGTTTCCAGTATAGAAGGTGGAGCGGAGGATCGTGATTGTTGGCATTTAGAGCGGTCCAGGGCCGCGTCCATAACTTGGTTCATGTCTCCGGCCAGGATCAAGGGAAGTGTACTATGTTCCCTGCATCTCGCCAAGACCTCCGCGAAGAAGCCTGTGGCTGTTGTATTGGGACCATAAGCTGACACCACTAGCATCTCCCTCCCCTGTAGGTTGATCTTTATCCCTACTAATCTCCCTTCAGCATCTCTAAACTCGAATTTAGCAGAGCACGCGAGTGATTTATGGATTAGTATAACTACTCCTCCTCTCCTTCCCGTGGCTGGTGAGCAAAACACTTCCCCTACCCAGTGTCGGTTCAATTTCTCGTGCTCCTCCTGGGACAATCTCGTCTCCTGGAGGCAGGCTATCCCCACCCCATGTCTGTGTAAAGCTGTTAGAATCTTGGTTCTCTTCATTGGGGAGGAGATCCCTCCCACATTCCAGGATATTATACGCACATTATTCTGAGCAGGATTGGGTCTGTGACAAGGTATCTGTGATATTCTGCCAGCCTGCGTCTCCTGGGCACCCAGCCTTACCCAGGGGGCTTTCCATATTCGCTACTGCTTTACCCACTAAGCCTCCCACATCCCAAAGTATGGGCAGCCTACCCCTATCAAAAACTCTATGGTGTACATGTGCCTCCTGTGTGTATCCCTCTCCCAACAAACCCCCCTCCCCTAACTTCCCCTTATCCCCCCCTACCCCTTGCAACCAACCTGGTTCCTGCACCCTATATATCCAGTTCTATTACTCAAAGAGGAGCCCCTTCCATGCCCGAGGCCTCCCCGCCCTAGAAGGTGCAAAACTTTCGGACTTCGCCCCTTGAAGAATGCTGACCTTGAAAAAAGTTCACTCTCCCCTCATCTGTTCGTTCTGATCTGCTGGGCGCTGCTCTAGCTCAGTGATGTACGTGTGCGCCGCTTCTGCGGAGTCAAACGTTTTCCAGCAGCCCTCATGGCGAATCTTAAGCACTGCTGGATATATCAACATAAATCTTATCTGTAGCGCATGAAGCCGGCGACACAGCGGCGTGAATTTCTTCCGGCGTTCCTGAAGGGAGGCAGAATAGTCCTGAAAGATTCTGATCTGGTGCCCCTCATATTTTGTATCATCTCGCTTCATGCGGTACCCACTCAATATCTCTTGTTTATGCAGATAATTGTGCACCTTCAATATCACCGCGCGCGGGGCCTGGCGGCCATCTTGGTTTCGGCCTACGCGATGCACCCTCTCCAAACACAGGCCGCCCGCATGATCAGACAAAGCGAACTCTGTTTTCAGCCATTGTTCCACAACTGTTGCCAGCACAGAATCCCCAATCGACTCAGGTAGGCCAATCAACCGCAGATTACTGCGCCTACCTCGGTTCTCTAGTTCATCCACCTTGTCTGTAAGCGTTGTCACTGTGGTCTGTAACTGACGGATCTGCTGTTGCATTGGAGGGTTTGCGTCTTCCATCTCAGACACCCTATGTTCTAGGTCTCCGATCCGACGCGACTCCTCTGCCAGTCGGGTTTCAAAGTTTGCGATCTGCGTCGATATTCTTTCTAGCCTGGGTTCCAGCGCTTGGACTACTGCCGCGTTCAGTTGTGATAATTGCGCTAATTGCGCCTCCGAGAAAGGCGGCCCGCTTTGTTTCTGTGGCGAGTCCATGTCCGGGCCAACCGCCTTTAGCAATTCTTTGTCTTTCCTTGCTCCGCGCGCCGGCATAGTTTTCGCTGATTTTTCCATAAACTTATCCATCACCTAGTTAACTGATGTTTTATGCCTTCTATTTGATCCGGGGCGAGGCGAAATCCTTAGTTATTTGACGATATCGGGCGTTGGGCCTCGGAGAGCAGGAACTCACGTCCTACTCCCTCAGCGCATCACGTGACCGATAGAGCAGCTTTTAAACTAGAAATGGGGGAAAGGCTGACAGTCGCTCAAAAGCGCATGGTTCGAGATAAGGTATCTTTCAAAGATATCACCAAAACAGGGAAGATAGGGTATCCTGATAGTGAGGTTGCAAAAGAGACCGTAGTAGATCAGGTGTCCTTAAATAAAAATAAAAATCAGACAAAAGATTGCAAATTAGTGGAGGAGTGGTCTAGTGGTTAGGGTGGTGGACTTTGGTCCTGGGGAACTGAGTTCGATTCCCGGCACAGACAGCTCCTTGTGACTCTGGGCAAGTCACTTAACCCTCCATTGCCTGCCGCATTGAGCCTGCCATGAGTGGGAAAGCGCGGGGTACAAATGTAACAAAAAAAAAAATTAATACCATCAAGCACTGCGCATCATGTAAATAGGAACCACAAACATAGTTTGAAGTGTCTATATGCGAATGCCAGGAGCCTAAGAAATAAGAGAGTTAGAATATATTGCACTAAATGAAGGGTGGAGGAGAAGCTTACTGAGCTGCAATCAGCAGTCTAATCTTCCAGAACCACTGTGCTGCGTGTATCAAGTACCCATTAGTTGTGCATCTCTTGGCAGACCTGTAGCTGGTTCATATAACCCTAAAAGTAACAACTGTGGTGCCAAGTCCACTGAATATTTAAAAATATCCCCCAACTGAGTCCCCACCTTGTCAGTTACTTACAAGTCCATATTACAAAGCTGAGTGATGAGCACATGGCACATGGTTACAGGAGAGAAGGGTAGAGCTGTATGTCCCCAGAGCAGCAGATCCCAAGAAGAAGCAGGTCCCAAGAACGTGAGCTGGGCTTTTCCAGGCTTTTTATACAGTCTGTTTGCAGGGAAATATGAGTGCATGTCCTGTGTGCATTTGCTTCCTGGTTTGCACTGGATAATTTGCAAGGCATTATGGTTAATGTAGTCTGTTCACATGATCACATTATAAGTCTTTTCTTTCTGCACATGTCCCGGCGTCTTCCTGTCTGATAGCTGATGGGAGGGAGCAGGTATACATCTGATGACAGGCAAATGTTTTGTTTATGGTTTCCTCTGAAGCCTTTGTCTTCAATGGCTTCTCCAGACTTTCTGTCTCTTGGGTCTTTGGTTTTCGGAGATGTCTTGGTGATCCTTCAAGTATCCACCTAGTCATGCTTTTGTTATGAGTCCTTGTTAGGTGGGAGGAGAAGGAAGCTATATCCCAGTACCTTTAGTCTCTGTTAAGTGTTTGTAATTGACTAGCCCTGCTATCAGACGTTCCCAGGAAAAGGGGGGGGGGGAAGAGGGGCTTGACATGAAAGCCGCTTTCATTGCTGCAGTTTCAATACGTTTTTAAAGTTCTATTTTTTTATATTGGTATATCTGATTTAGCATAATCAATAATTATGCTACATATATTTCACTAATCCTGACAATTAAACTGATACCATAACACTACTAGATGTATGCAGCATTGTACACATTATATGGAGGTACTTTCTCTGTCCCTAGAGAGACAATAGAGGGTTAATTGATTTGCCAAAGGTCACAAGGAGCTGCAGTGGGAATTGAACCCAGGTTGCTAGAATCAACACCTGCTGCACTAACAATTAGGCTACTCCTAAATACGTCCTTTTTTCCTCTTTTCTTTGGGTTGCTTTGGGGTTGTACCTGATCAATACTTAAAAGCCTGTTGCTAATAGGGGTTCTCCTGATACTTTTCCTATGCCAGTATGCTACTCTCTCCATATGTTGAACAGACGAGTCTGACCACAGTGGTCCATGCTGTGATAACATTATGACTAGACTACTGTAACGGCCTGTACATTGGTCAACCCAAAAAGAGTTTGCACCAGCTTCAACTTATTCAGTATGCTGCATCTTGACTGATAGAGAGAACTGCAAACGGTATGACCACATCAAATCCTTCCTGCAAACACTGCAGTGGCTATCAGTAACTTTACAGGACCAAATGTAAAACTCTTTGATTTTCAAGGCCCTCAGCAAAATCAGCCAGGTTACCTAAAGAATAAGTTAAACCTCTACTCATCTTTTTGGCCTTTGGGGTCCTCACAAGGAGCATCACTATTTGTACCCTTGTCAAAAGAGATTTTATGATGTGATACCACCAAGTGAGTCTTCTCAGGAGTATCCCCAACGCTCTGGAACTCACTCACAGAGGAGCTATGCCAAATTCAAGTCTACTTCTACTTCAGGAGGTAGGTGAAAGCCTGGCTTTTTTCCCCAGATCTTTAATATATTTGCCGACTAACTATCTGCTCATTCCACACCTGGAGTAGCTTGCTACACACTCTGTAACTTAGACCAGTTCCTCGTTTTTTATTCAGCTGTACGTATAGCAGTGCCGTAGCCAGGGCAGCCCCCCCTCGGCGTGCACCCCCCCACCGGAGTGTATTGTTACTTACTTTAGAAGCGAGGGGCGGGCGGGAGGGCCGATCCGCCCCTGAGTCCACGTCGCTGGGAGCTGCGTTGGCTCCATTTGTTCCTTGCTTTCTCTGCCCCGGAACAGGAAGTAACTCCCCCAGCGGCGTGCACCCGGGGCGGACCGCCCCACCGCCCCCCCCTTCCTACGCCACTGACATATAGGGCTTCTTTTAAAAAGTGGTGCTGCCGATTAACGGCGTGCTGAATACGAAGAAGCCTCAATTCCCATGGGCTTCTTCACATTCATTGCATGCTAATCAGTAACGATGCTTTGTAAAAAGAGCCCATAATTTCTTTTCAGTTTAGCCACCCACTTTTTATCTCAAAGACTATGTGTTAACCATCGTTTCCTGTCTATATAGCTCAACTTCACTTGCCCCCATGGTTACCTATTAAGATGTTTCTTTGTATTGTACAAACAGCGTTAGCATTTATATCTATGTTACTTGAATGTTCTAATATGTGCCTATTAAGGTGTTTCTTTTGTATTTTGCTGAAATCGTGAGTACCATAACTATGTTATGTGAATGTTCTTCCATGCTGCCTATTTATAGTATCATTCGTATTCTGCTGACATTTATCATATTTCTGTTTATATGATTATTTTACAGTGATGGTAAATGTTTATATTTTGATACTGTATCATGCTAGTTCTAGTACTAGGATTCAATCTATCTCCAAATTTACCTCAGTGATTATATTGATGCTTGCGTTTAGTCATTTTACTATTTTTATGCTGTTATTAAAATTTTAAGTTTAATTTCAAGCTGTAGCTGCTGTACAGTGCCTCGGGTGAATCTCTTCATAAAGGTGTTTAATAAATCCCAATCAACCAATAAAAAAGAGGAAGCACGATCTTATAATCCTGCTGGCACTTCCCTGTACCAGGCCGCTGTGCAGCACCTACCAGTATAACAACTAGTAGAACACCCCTAGAGAATCAGGAGGGAAGAGTGGGAACCCCCCCCCCCCCCCAAAAAGTATGGTTCTGGATTGCGAGACATGGAGCTCCCTGGCAGAGGCCGTGAGGCTTGCTGGGATCCCTGTGTAATCTGCGTCTGACCGGGTGCAACTGGAGCCATGGCTGACCCCTGCATCCATGCACAGCATAACATACTGGCGGAGACTGGGTTGTAAGCGGCACTGCTACAGAAGTGAGCTTGAACAGGAATGACGTGTGGACCCATGCTGGGAGCAGAGGAAAGCGCGGGAAGAAGACATGCCCCTGCAAGATGGTGGTGGCTGTTTTGACAACAGCGACCACCACAGAAGGCGCTGTACTCTTGCGCAAAAGTGTTGCAGTTCCCACCAAAGGCAGCCAGAAAAGAAGAGACCCAGGGCTGGCTTAGACTCCATCTCGATGCTGCCCTGCCACTTGTCATTAGAAACGGAGCCATCCTAGCCGCTGACAGGAGGATCCCAAGCTGTAAACAATAGCAACTGAAAAGGAAACACTCACCACAGCTGAAATCAGGGGTTCAGGTGCTGCCAAAAATCATCCAGCTGCCTGAAGAAGAGTCCACACTCTCTCCCATAAAGAGTCACAGCCATACAGGCTAGTGAAGTGGCAATTTTCCATCAAGCCTTTTTTTTTTTAATGTGAGGAAGAAGTAATGAAGGAACATGGCAGGAGTGGTGGGAAAGGGTGAGGAAGGGACCTGGGGTGACCAGGTGCATCCCCTAAAGGTGGCTCTGCTGAACCTTACACCCCTCAGCTCTACTAAACTGGGAAACCCAGAATAGGAGCTGCAACCAGGAGCTTGTGAGAAATCGTCCATTCGCCTGCTGGAGATAGAGAATACTGAATGGCCAGGGAGCATACCATCCTATGAGACAGTGCAATTCAGCGATCTCTATCTCCACCTGCTGGTAGATGGACACAACCCACACGTCTCTGGATTCATCTGCTGCTGACGCTAAGGAAACCAGGGTTTTCATGCTTCTAAAGAAAACAGTTCTTTAGTTTTCCATTTTGTGCTGTACAGATTCCCCACACCACCTCCCACCCTGGCTATTATTCCCAGACAATTTCTACAACAAAGTTACATATATTTGTGAAATTATCTACAGGACATATTCTCTCTGTTCTAACTTTCCTTCTGTGTACACAATTCTAAGAGCATTTGCAGTCCAATTGATTTGAAAGCAATTGTATGCAATTTTTCATAGCTGACATCTGCACATTAGATTTATAATATGGTAGCTATTTAAACCAATAATACCACCAAGGCTCTTGCTGCAATGTTGTTGGACTCTCAAGTGACTAACAAGGATTAAAGTCCTCATTCCACAGAACACAGATTTATGATGGCTAAATGCCTGAGACAGGATATTTGTTCATGTCAACATTTACTGCCAGCTTCTAATAACATATCTTGTTTGCAACTCTGATTTTCAATGGCGAAGGAGCCCACAGAATTTTGATAGATTGAAAAATATTATGCAGCAATGTCAAATGCACGAATAGTTTTGCAATTGCAGACAGTTACTTTTACACACTGTTGGCTGCATTTTAATATAATGTAGCTTATGTTTTGTTCTGCTGATGGATGCTGATCAGCCACTGGCAATAAACAAGAGATATGAATGCACCGCATGAGGTAAAATAAAAGTTTTGTTGACAAGCACAAGAGTAGGAAGATATTAAACAATTTTATCATTGTATTATCTCTTCATAACTATTTCCAGAATAGGCACACACATTTGTACACTATCTTATTTATCACAATCAGTCAAAAGAGAGTAACATGCTAATTCATTATACAAAAATACAAAATTTAATATAAATATATAGGAGAAGCAGGATAAACCTTCTGCAGAACACTAAAAAAAAAAAAAATAATAATAATAAAAAGCCACACAGGAGCAGAGGGTGACAAACTGACTTCCAGCCTTGGAGAGAATGTGCAAACGTTCTTTATTTAAAGGCACTAGAGAAATGATCTGACACAGGTCCTTGATTCAGTGGACGCAGCCACCTGCCTCAGAGGTCACATGAAACACTCTATATAGGGGCTCATTTTCAAAGCACTTAGACTTACAAATTTCCATAAGTCACTGTATAATTTTGTAAGTGTAAGCACTTTGAAAATACGCCTCCACACGTCTATGTCAGGGGTAGGCAACTCCGGTCCTCGAGACCCGCAGGCAGGTCAGGTTTTCAGGATATCCACAATGAATATGCAGGAGATAGATTAGCATACCATGGAGGCAGTGCTTGCAAATCTATCTCCTGCATATTCATTGTGGATATCCTGAAAACCTGACCTGCCTGTGGCTCTTGAGGACCGGAGTTGCCTACCCTGGTCTATGTGAATAGAATTTGAACCTGGTGCAATAGATGAATGTAGATTAAAGGATACAAGACTGCACTGGATATACAGTGTGCAGTCTCTCAATGCAGAGCCGCAGTGCACTGCTTTTATCTTGGAATCTACATTCATCTGCTGCACTAGGTTCAAATTCTGTTCACATAGACATAGAGTGTTTCTTGAAACCCCTGAGGTAGGCGTCTACTGATTAGCTTGTTAAGCCAATTAAGTATTACTGGACCTGCCGTGGTACTACGTGCCTAGATTTTAGCGTGGACCTCTAGGTGCGCTATATAGAATCCGGGGGTAAATCTGTTAGCCTCAGCAGTGCAACTCACCAGTGTTATCAAGAATTGCAGTACCTTCTCATTGACCAGCAGATAATTTAATTTTGTTACAAAATCAAATTTAAGATACATTTATTTGTTTCCCCACTTTCCAATGGGATATATGTAATATATGAACAAAATACTCATCTGACTCTGTAGGGAAACATCACTACCAGTATTGTGTACTGCCATTTGGCCTTGCATCAGATCCCAGGGTCTTTACAAAATGCTTAGCAGTAGTCACAGCATCGCTATACAGACTGGGAGTGCACGTGTTTGCCTATTTAGACAATTGGCTGGTTAAGAGCACAGTTCAGGAAGGAACAAGGTATTAATGCGTTGGACCATTTGGGTGCTAGAGCTACTAGGGTTGATCATCAAGTCCCATCTCAGCCTGTCCCAACAACTGGCGTTCATAGGAGCTCTGCTAGACATGACTCAAGCCTGACCAGCGAATAGAGACTCTCACCTCTGTGGTACAGAAAGTCCATTGGAACAAACAAAGGAGAAACTCCAAACCTCACGACTGTGTGTAAAACCAACAGTCAGGGGCAAGGACGCAAAAATGAGGAAACCAAAGCTAATCCAACAAATCAGGTCTGTATTGCTTCAAAAGTGATGTAAGCCAATTGTCGAAAGCCTTGACACGGCTGTGTTTTGGCAGACGTGTCTTTGTCAGGAGCCTTATCTTATTGACTACATAAACAAAAGTGTAAAAATGAAGGCTGGTACAAATATAATACACATAGAAGAAAGCTACTTCAAGCAGCTACACCAAGCTACAAGTTTTCACATTGAAAACAAAAGTCCATTAGCAGGTATCGGCAAATGTTGAGGTTGGTGGGCTACTTGGCCTCCACAGTACGTGTCACACCCATGGCATGCCTAAATTTAAGGAGAGCTCAATGGAACTTGTCTTCCCAAAGGTCTCGGACCAGAGTGAACCTACAGGAATTTTTATTTTTATTGTACTGCAGTCTTAAATCCCACAAAACACCACAAAGTTTGCTGTGGGTAACAACAGACCAAGACTGAAAATCTTCAGGAATTATAAAAAAAAAAAGAAAATAATTTTAACAGCACAGTTACACAATTTAATAAAATTGAACTTAAGATAACCACAAATTCTTAAAAGAAGGAAGACAAATTTGTGCAGCTTGATAAGATAAAGTGGATTGAAAAATCCTCTTTAGCTTCATATTACAAAGTGAAGGAAATTTTAGTAAGAATTGATTTCTAGCAGACCTTGAAATAAAGTCATTTAAAAAAAAGCAAGATGTACACCTAAATAAGTGGGGAGTAGGATCCATACAGAGCTAAATATGTCAAAGCTGATGCAACCAAGATAACAAAAGAGTAATATGATTGTATTTATCTGCTACAAAAATAGTTCTAGCTGCTGCATTTTATACTTGCTGTAATTTAGTCTTCAATAACTTTCTGCAATCAATGAAATAGAATGACAATAGTCCAGTTTTGAAAGTATCAAGACCTGAACTAACAGTCTAAAAACAGCCATAGTAAAACATTTCTGAATAGTTCTTAATTTCTTCAATAACAGAAAAGAATCTCTTACCACTTTATTATTATTACATTTGTATCCCACATTTTCTCACCTCTTTGCAGGCTCAATGTGGCTTACATAATAACCGTGAGGCATTCGCCAAGTCCGGTAGGGAGACAGATACAAGGTGATGTAGTGGTAGAATAAGATACGTTTGTTTCAGTTGTTATGGGGTTGAAGAGAGGAAGGTTGTATAGTGTTCAGTACGATCTTTGGTTTTGTGTACTGAAAGATAATTGACCATCCACCTCAATTCCTAAAATTCTAGAAGAAACATCCAGTTTTATCTGTGAATTATTAACCTGTAGCATCATATCACTAAAAGTTAAAGAAGGACCTACCCTTAAAACTTTGTTTTCCCTTTGTTAAACTTCAATTTATATGCAGAAACCCATCTATCAACTAGGTCTAAAGGCAATACAATAGTAATATCATCTGCTTATGTTAATGATTGAATCTTAGAATTCTGCAGACATTTCGCTAATGATTGTATCACGATATTAAACAGTGTTGAGGATAATGGGGAACCCTTAAGAACTGCACAAGTAGCTCTCGAGGACTCCGTCATCACCCCACGCATTTTTATCCTTTATGATATTTATTTATTTATTGCATTTGTATCCCACATTTTCCCACCTCTTTGCAGGCTCAATGTGGCTTACAATACATCATGGATAGTGGAAATGAGGAGAGGTTAAACATTTGGAGTTACAGAAGGGTTTGGGTTGAATGGTAATGGAATACATAAAAGTAAGAAATATAAGGCATTAATTTACATTCATGGTGTAAGTCTAGAAAACTTCTGATCCAGTACAAAACAGGTCCCAAGATACCAAAACAGTCCAGTAGACTTAACAAAAGAGTATGTTTCACCAAATCAATGTCATCATTTTTACGCTTTCCTTTAAAAGGTCTCTTCACAAAAGTGGTGATAGAGAAGAAGCTGGAAACTACAGGCTGGTAAGCCTCACTTCGGTTATTGGAAAAGTAATGGAAGCGATGCTGAAGGAAAGGATAGTGAATTTCCTGGAAGCCAATAAGTTGCAAGATCCGAGACAACATGGTTTTATCAAAGGGAAATCGTGCCAAACGAATCTCATTGAGTTCTTTGATTGGGTGACAGGAGAATTGAATCAGGGACGAGCTATAGACGTACAAAGCTTTTGACACAGTTCCCCACAGGAGGCTCTTAAATAAACTGGATGGGCTGAAGATAGGACCCGAAGTGGTGAACTGGATTAGGAACTGGTTGACGGACAGACGCCAGAGGGTAGTGGTGAATGGAATTTGCTCGGAGGAGGGAAAGGTGAGTAGTGGAGTGCCTCAAGGATCGGTGCTGGGGCCGATTCTGTTCAATATATTTGTGAGTGACGCTGCCGAAGGGTTAGAAGGTAAAGTTTGCCTATTTGCGGATGATACTAAGATCTGTAACAGAGTGGACACCCCGGAGGGAGTGGAAAACATGAAAAAGGACCTACGGAAGCTAGAAGAATGGTCTAAGGTTTGGCAATTAAAATTCAATGCGAAGAAATGCAAAGTGATGCACTTAAGGAATAGAAATCCATGGGAGACGTATGTGTTAGGCAGGAGAGAGTCTGATAGGTATGGATGGGGAGAGGGATCTTGGGGTGATAGTATCTGAGGATTTGAAGGTGACGAAACAGTGTGACAAGGTGGTGGCCGTAGCTAGAAGGTTGTTAGGCTGTATAGAGAGAGGTGTGACCAGCAGAAGAAAGAGGGTGTTGATGCCCCTATATAAATCGTTGGTGAGGCCCCACCTAGAGTATTGTGTTCAGTTTTGGAGGCCGTATCTTGCTAAGAATGTAAAAAGAATTGAAGCGGTGCAAAGAAAAGCTACGAGAATGGTATGGGATTTGCGTTACAAGACGTATGAGAAGAGACTTGCTGACCTGAACATGTATACTCTAGAGGAAAGGAGAAACAGGGGTGATATGATACAGACGTTCAAACAAACCTTTTCCGGAGATGCGAAGGCGGTAGAACGAGAGGACATGAAATGAGATTGAAGGGGGGCAGACTCAAGAAAAATTTCAGGAAGTATTTTTTCACGGAGAGAGTAGTGGATGCTTGGAATGCCCTCCCACGGGAGGTGGTGGAAATGAAAACGGTAACGGAACTCAAACATGCGTGGGATAAACATAAAGGAATCCTGTTCAGAAGGAATGGATCCTAAGGAGCTTAGCCGAGATTGGGTGGCAGAGCTGGTAGCGGGAGGTGGGGATGGTGCTGGGTAGACTTATACGATCTGTGCCAGAGCCGGTGGTGGGAGGCGGGACTGGTGGTTGGGAGGTGGGGATGGTGCTGGGCAGACTTATACAGTGTGTGCCAGAGCCGGTGGTGGGAGGCGGGATTGGTGGTTGGGAGGCGGAGATAGTGCTGGGCAGACTTATACGGTCTGTGCCCTGAAAAGGACAGGTACAAATCAAGGTAAGGTATACACAAAAAGTAGCACATATGAGTTTATCTTGTTGGGCAGACTGGATGGACCGTGCAGGTCTTTTTCTGCCGTCATCTACTATGTTACTATGTAAAAGGTCTCTGTCTTGGTGGCTTATTTGTAGCAATTTGGACAATGGACTCCCATTCCAAATTCCCCAGTACCACAAGACACTGATGACAAATGCATCCACCCTATGGTGGGGAGCTCATGTAGATGGGCTCCTCACCCAAGGGAAGTGATCTGCTTAGAAAAGGCAGAACCAAATAAATCTCTTACAGCTAAGAGCTATTTGGACTGCTGTAAAGGCTTTCAGAGATCAGTTGGAGAACCACATTATTTTGATCCAAGCAGACAATCAGGTTATGATTTAAACTGTGTTAATGAGTAGGGAGACACAGGTTTATACACACTGTGTCAGGAAGCAGTCAGGAGGTAATGAAGGGCCATCTCCCACAGAATGGTACTCAGAGCCACTTACCTGGCAGGGAAGAACAACTGTCTGTTGGATAAACTGAGCTGAATTATGCAAATACATGAATGGTCTCTGAATATGGGCATTGCCCAGAAGTCTTTCTGAGAGTAGAGTACCTCCTTGGTGCATCATTTCACCACTCACGCCAACAACAAAATCTCTCAGGTCTGTTGTAGGCTAGGATCACATGACACATTAGTTTGATTAGACAGTCAAACAGTAAAGCAAAAGAATGAGTCTTCCAACACTTGTGATTAGTTGATTTTCAAGGATGTAGTTTATTGGTAAGCAAAAGGGAACAGGACTGTTTTACCTTGAAAATGCCTACTTCAGGAGTCATCAGAATCTCCTAGATTCTTGGAACACAATGGTCTTATAAAGATTATAAGGAACTCCTTTCTTATCTGCTACAACAACCGCTGCAAATGTCGCTATTTTTACAAGGCTAAACTGGTTTTCTGGCAGGAAGTGCATTCCAATAATGTGGTTTTCCCTAGATTGAAGGAGGGATTTTCTATATGCATGTCTTCCAGTGCCTTTCATAACGAAAACTTTCCTGAAACTCGAGCAGGGCAGGGGATCCATGATGCTCATTGCTCCATACTGGGCCATGGCAGATCTGGTTCCCTCTACTTCTGGAGATAACATTTGAAGACTTGTGGAGACTGGAATGCCTTCCCATCCTCATCACTCTTGTATCCGGATCTCCAGTCCCTGGCCCTCACAGCTTGGATGTTGAGAGATTAAAAGGAAGATTCCTTAGATATGCTATAGGATGTCTCTCAAGTTCTGCTTGCTTCCAGGAGAGATTCCACTAGAAAGTCATATGGATTCCAGTGGAAGAGGATTGCCTTCTGGTATGAGGACAAGGCCTTAGATCTTTTTTAATTCCTTACACCAAACCTGCTTGAATACCTTCTACATCTCTCAGAATCAGATCTCAAGACCAACTTTGTAAGAGTTCACTTTAGTATGATTGGAACTTATCACTGTTTAGATGGTAAGCCCATCTCTGCTCAGTCTTTAGTTGTTTGCTTCATGAGGGGCTTGCTTTTACTTAAAACCTCCCATTAAGCCCCCCCACCCTCCCAGTGTCATGGGATCTTAATATTGTCCATACCCAGCTGATGAAAGCTCCTTTTCAGCCATTTTATACCTGTCATCTGAGTACCTGACCTGGTGGTGATCAGTTCAGCCTGCAAGGTCAGTGATCTCTAGGCCTTAGTAGCTGATCCAACTTATTTGAAATCCAACAATAACAAAGCAATTCTGCACACCCATTTTAAATTCTTTCCTAAACTAGTGTTGCCGTTCCTCAGTTGTTCTGTCAACATTTTTCTCAAGAGCCCATGTCCATCAAGCTGAAAGTGCATTACACTCTGTACTGCACTTCAAGAGAGCCTTGCAGGCTTATTTTCGAAAGAGAAGGGCGCCCATCTTTCAACACAAATCGGGAGATGGGCATCCTTCTCCCAGGGTCCCCCAAATCGGCATAATCGAAAGCCGATTTTGGGCATCCTCAACTGCTTTCTGTTGCGTGGACGACCAAAGTTCCTGGGGGCATGTCGGAAGCATAGCGAAGGCGGGACTGGGGCAAGCTTAACACATGGGCGTCCTCGGCCGATAATGGAAAAAAGAAGGGCGTCCCTGACGAGCACTTGGCCGACCTGGTCCATTTTTTTCTTACGACCAAGCCTCAAAAAGGTGCCTCAACTGACCAGATGACCACCGGAGGGAATCGGGGATGACCTCACCTTACTCCCCCAGTGGTCACTAACCCCCCCCTCCCACCCTAAAAAAAAAATTTTAAAATATTTTTTGCCAGCCTCTATGCCAGCCTCAAATGTCATACCCAGCTCCCTGACAGCAGTATGCAGGTCCCTGGAGCAATTTTAGTGGGTGCAGTGCACTTCAGGCAGGCGGACCCAGTCCAATCACCCCCCTACCTGTTACACTTGTGGTGGTAAATGTGAGCCCTTCAAATCCCACCACGAACCCACTGTACCCACATCTAGCTTCCCCCTTCACCCGTAAGGGCTATGGTAGTGTTGTACAGTTGTGGGTAGTGGGTTTGGGGGAGGGGGGCTCAGCACCCAAGGTAAGGGAGCTATGCACCTGGGAGCAATTTCTGAAGTCCACTGCAGTGCCCCCCTAGGGTGCCCAGTTGGTTTCCTGGCATATGAGGGGGACCAGTGCACTATGAATGCTGGCTCCTCCCAAGACCAAATGGCTTGGATTTGGTCGTTTCTGAGATGGGCGCCCTCAGTTTCCATTATCGCTGAAAACCAGGGACAACCATCTCTTAGGACGACCATCTCTAAGGTCGACCTAAATGTTAAGATTTGGGCATCCCCGACCGTATTATCAAAAGAAAAGATGGACGCCCATCTTGTTTTGATAATACGGGTTTCCCCTCCCCTTCCTGAGGACGTCCTGCGAGGACGCCCTCAGGAAGACTTGGGCGTCCCATTCGATTATGCCCCTCTTGGTCTTCTATCTAGAGAGAACTAAAACCCATAAAAAGTCCAACCAGCTTTTTGCTTATTTGGACCCCAGTAGGATGTGGGCTGCCATAGGTAAACACACACTGTCTAATTGGCTCACAGACTACATTTCCTTTACTTATGCCCAGGCTGGGCCAACTTTGGAGGGCCACGTCAGAGCTCATAATGTCAGACCCATGACTGTGTTGGTAGCCCACGAGGTCGGCCTCCATAGAGGAAATTTGTAGAGCTGTATTGTGGACTTCATTCCACACTTTCACCTCTCACTACTGATGAAAGGTTTTCATTTTGGCCTCACATTTCATATTTGTCCAAATATTTTTTCAAGCGCAGGATGATAATCTCGTTTCTCATCTAGTCCTGTCTAATTATGCTCTCACCTATCCACCCTTAATTATTTGTTTGTCCTTGAGATACTTACTGCGCATGTATTAATTTGCTTCTTCGACATTGTAATTTCTGTTATATTCTGTACATTATGTTTTAATCACTTTATTGTTTGTTTGTAAGCCACATTGAAATCTATTTCTGGCTAATGTGGGGTATAAATGTCATGAATGAATAAATAAATAAATAAATATATAATGTTTTGTTAAAAACAAACAAACAAACAAACACTTGACTCAATGCATCCTATGTACATGGATATTATCGACTGTTATTGCAACTCTCTATTTTCAGGCTTTCTGCAAATGGATATTCGCCACCTTCAGATAATTCAGAATACTGCTATAAAACCCATTACAAGATCCAAAAAAATGGGATCATGTAACACCACTTTGGCGAAATGAACACCGGTTGCAGATATCACATGGGATCACATTCAAATTACGTATACTGGTTTTAAAATCTGCAATACAGGAGTTCCAGCTTTCTTTTCTTGCCTGTTAGTACCATATTGCCCCTTTATATCCTTCTTTAGACATATCCATTTGGATAGTATTTGACAATCCATCTTCAGTGTTCAGGGTCCTTCGCTATGGAATCATCATCGCAGTTCTTAAACACTAGAGCCTTCCTACCAAGCTTTTGAAAGAGACCTGAAGACTGATCCTTTCTTGGACGCTTTCAGTGGCCACTAATCAATATTTCTGTCTCCAGTAAGTTAGAATACATGGGCCGGGCAGTTAGGCAATGTTGGGCTGTGACAGCAACAGGTATTTCTTTATTTCTTCCTGTTTTATCTAGTTCATTTTGTGTTGTAATAAAATATTTCCTTTCCCTCTCTTATTAATGTTAATTGTTGTAAACTGCTATGATGGTTTCTCCAAATGGTGGTATATCAAACCTCAAATAAACTGCAAACTCTAAGCTCTCAGTTTGGTCCTCTGACCTGCTCCAAAGATGCCTAAGTATGTGGTTTTAAGCTGCACTTTAAAGCTACCTGCTTCCATGACTCCATCTTCTGGTATTCCAGTCCAGGGGCTAGCTTACCTTTGCTTCAGGGAAATGGGGCTGGGGGTAAAAGGGGATCTCTCTATCCCTGATAAGTTCTGGTGGGGATGGGCATGTCATACATTGCCTAATACTGGTGCCACGGGGGATTGGAGGTGGTCAGGGATATGGGTTGGATGATGCTGTTAGGGGATGTCGGGTTGTGATGGGGGGGGGGGGGGGGGGGGGGAGATTGCCATGAGCTGTTTTTTTGTGTTTGTTTGTTTGAGGCAGCAGCCACAGCCACCTCTCAATTAATATTGCCCAGAAACAAAAATGTATAGAAACAAACAAAAGTAAAATAAAATTTAAAAAACAATAAGAAAACTTGTAAAAAAAACACAGAAAATGAAACAATTTATTTTTAACCTGCATTTCCTTAGTGAGGACTAATATAATTACCTTGTTGAAGAATGCCTCTTACAGTTCAGCAGCTTTGCTGTAAACTATGAGGTTCTTGAACTACCACTCCCAAAAACCTCTTTGCTTTCTTCATTAGGGATAACCTGTCTGTTTTCCCAGAATACCTTCTGCAGTTTCAGCTGGCTAACTTCTCCATATCCTAGGGCTATTTCTACCTGTGTAGGGTGCCCATCTCATCACATTCCTTTATTTGCATAGTAATTACAGCTATACTCCTAAATGTGATGTCTGTGTCAAGTAACACCACTTAACAGATGTTCAGTAATTCAACAAAATCACATGTGCTGCTCATGGCTAATGTGGATGTGAATTCAATTAACCCCAGAGTGCCTATTAAAAAGGTGGACCATGTTAGCTGAGAAGATTTTGGAATTTTAGTAATTATTACAGAAGATATTGTAGCAGGATTAAGCCATCAGCCTGCTTAGTTTTTGGCTGTCTTGCATATCCGCTGATTAACTTACTTATAACTCTGCAGCAAGATATAGTATGCTCAAAAAGAAATATATTGTATTTTTTCCAGATGTTTTGTTTTCCTTCTTTTTTTCTCTTGAAGACAGAATCACACAAAGATGCCCTGTTGGATGAGGGGTGCAAAGGAAGCTTTCTTTTCAAACCCGAGCCCTTCTCTGACATTATTTCTTCCTCCTGAGTGCCTCTGCTATGCCCTCATACCTCACAAGCCTCAGTGTTTTTTTTTTATTTGTAGCATTTGTATCCCACATTTTCCCACCAATTTGCAGGCTCAATTTGGCTTACATTTGCCGTAATGGCAGTTGCCATTTCCGGGTAACAGAATTACAAATGGTGTTGCATTAAGGTGTGTACATACATAGTAACATAGATGGAACATAACATACATGGAACAGTTACATAGTAACATAGTAACATAGTAGATGACGGCAGAAAAAGACCTGCATGGTCCATCCAGTCTGCCCAAGACAAACTCATATGTGTATACCTTACCTTGAATTTGTACCTGTCCTTTTCAGGGCACAGACCATATAAGTCTGCCCAGCAGTATTTCCCGCCTCCCAACCACCAGTCCTGCCTCCCATCACCGGCTCTGGTACAGACCGTATAAGTCTGCCCTCCCCTATCCTCGCCTCCCAACCACCACCCCCTCTTCCCTCCACCTGCTCCGCCACCCAATTTCAGCTAAGCCAGTTCATGGTCTATATATATACTATGTGCGTACATACATGGTAAAGAAGAATACATTATGGTATTGCATGCAGGTTCCTGAGTGATAATTGGATTATAACATACATTAGGTCATCGACTATGGAGAGACCATATTCGACATAGGGATAAAAGTGATAGTGCTTGTGCACTAATAGCAAAGAGGTTAATCAGTCACGTGATAAGATTTAGGTTGTGTCTAGGCCGTGTACATTCTTATTTTTTAGTATTTAAGATGGATGTTTGTTGTATGCCTTCTTGAACAGATCTGTTTTCAGTAGTCTTCGGAAGATACTTAGGTCTTGCGTTGTTTTTATGGCCTTCGGTAGTGTGTTCCATAGCTGGGTACAGATGTATGAGAAACTGGTCGCATATGTGGATTTATATTTTAGCCCTTTGCAGTTGGGGTAGTGGAGATTGAGGAATGTGCGTGCTGATCTTTTTGCGTTCCTAGTAGGCAGGTCTACGTATAAGGTCTGACATGTAGGTCGGGGCTTCCCCGTGAACGATTTTGTGGACCAAGGTGCAGACTTTGAACGCAATTCGCTCTTTTAGTGGGAGCCAGTTTTGGAAACTCAAGGGCAGATTTCCTGCCTAGCATAATACAGTACTGCTGAATTGTATGCATGGACAGGAGGAGTTCTAGTTCAGTAGAAAAGCATAAGTGAATAGCGTTTTTATTGAAAATATTTCTTATGAATGTAAATTAGGTTGTATGCATTTATCCCATCTTACTCTAGTCATGCAAATGGAGTTTACCATACTTTTCTTTTACAGTGACATTTTGTCTTTTAAATTGTACAAGGAATAAAAATATGCTAATAAGGTATACAAGACAGAGAAACTAACATTTCCAAGTATCGAGGAGGCATACAAGGCCCATGGCAATATGTTATTAATATTTCTTTGGAGTACAGCTCACAGTCATATATACTATTCACATAACAGTGGTTCTAGCAAGGGTATGTTTATTAGCATGTCTTATTTAGCCTTTTGTTGAAAATATGCAGAATGCTTTCCCAAAGGAGACCAGGGTCTGAAATAGGTCTACACATTACAGGGGAGTCAACTTTTCAAAATTATTGGGGGTTCTAAACCGAATAGAAATGACCTCTCCCTGGACACTATCAAGGAATTTGTCCAATATTGGAGGTGCTCAAGCACACACAGCACCTATAGAACCGATGCCTATGTAACACATATATACATATACATCCCCAGATTCTATGTAGGTTGGCCAAAGTTGGGCGTGCAAATTTGGGCACAGATCCCAGATCTTCATGCAAAATGAATGAGCTGTTAGCAAGTAATAATTGATGTTAATTGGCAGTCATTATGAGTTACATGCGGATTGGCCCTTGCACCATTTCTATAACATGTGCGTCTAAATTTTATGTGCATCTCAAAAAGGGGTGTGGCCATTGGAGGGGCAGGGGCATTCCCAGAATTTAGACGCAATGTTATAGAATAGTGTCATTTACACACTCAACTGCCCTTACTTGTGTGCCAGCATTTACACCCGGTTTCAGTAGGTGTAAGTGCTCACGTCCAAAGTTAGCTGTGAGATCTGTGCTAAACTGGTATTCTGAAAAGGCTCAGAGTGCCCTTTATAGAATACTAGCTTAGCAAGGACCTTCCTGTGCCTAACTGTGGGCACCATTTACTGAATTGCCCCCCCTGAGAGGGGAATTTTATAAGGGGGAATCAAGTTTAAAGAGGCCAAGTAAGGGCCTACTTAGGTGCTGTTTTGTAATGACACATAAGCATGTGTACTTGTGAACTCTGCCCCTGTACGCTTCTACCATCATAGGTCACATCATCGTGTCATTATAGCAGGCCATTTACAAAGGGCTTTAGATTCAGACCCACTCTGAACGGTAATGAGATTAGCCGTTAATAAAACTTCATTTACTTTCTTTATACCTTTCTTGCAACAGGCAGAACTGCAAAAGATGAAACAACAGGACCTTGAAACCAAACAATTTATTGAAAATCAAGAGGTAGAACAGAAGAAGCTGCTTAAAATTATCTCGGAAGCTGACACAGAACGGTTGAGGCAGAAAAAGGAACTGGACCAGGTATGATAATCCTTAAATTTTAATATTTCAGTGGGTTCTATTTGATAAAGAAAAGATGATTCTTTCGAGAGGACTGGTAAATAGTCTTATTCTTTTATGCAGTTTGAAGTTGTAATATCATTAACTTATTGCTGTACTACCTATTAGTTTATTGGAAATGCCAGAGAATCTTACAGAAAGGAATTAATCTGGTTTGGAGTGTAGTTAATACGGTGCATTATGAGAATAATATATATTATTTGTCCCTTAATGTGTGTTAAATGGCAATAATGTGCGTTATATTATGATAATGTAAGTTGCTGTGGAATACATAATAGAGGCAAAGCATGCAAATGCATGCAAAACACCTCATTATTATGTAAATGATAATAACTCAGTGGAGTCCTCCCTCAAGCTTTTGTTTGAGGTGGCAGCCTTGGTGTGTGGCTCGTATGCAGCCTGGACTTGCCTGTCGTGGGTTCAGAAGGCCTTCTCTATGGATGTCATGTCCCCTACCTCAATGCAAGCGGCATCCTCGGGCTGTGCGGGGTCCTGTCGACACGCACACTTGACTGGCACTGCCTGAGCCGTGTGTGTGTAGTCCTCTCTGGGTTTGTTCAGAGAGCGGTGGTTGCAGGCTCCTTAATTGCTTTGCTTCTATGCATCTGTTTCTGCTCTCTCTCTCTGCCTTGGCTTCCAGGCTCCTTGATCGCTTTGCTTCCACCCACCTGGGTCTACTCTTCCTCTGCCTGGCTTCTCTTGCTTCTCTCCTATTGGTCTTCTGGTTCCTCCTTCCCCTGCTCTTCTCCTATGACTGTGCCCCTTCTCCCTGCCGATGTCAGACGCCAGCAATTTATCAGCTGAGCTCTCCCTGGACTCCATGCTTCTACTTTGGTAGGTGTTTCTAACTCTGTAGTCTGCTTCTTATCTACTGGTCCCTTGTTGCTGAGTTTGCCTGTACCTGGATTACTCTCATGCCTGCCTACTGACTTTCACCTGTACCTGGATTACTCTCTTGCCTGCCGCCTGCCTACTGACTTGCCTGTACCTGGATTACTCTCTTGCCTGCCGCCTGCCTACTGACTGCCGCTTGTACCTGGATTACACTCTTGACCTGCTGCCTGCCTGGCCAATACATTCATCACCCCGCTTCCGGCTCCGTCCCGTAAGTCCTGCAGGCCGCCCGCACCTAGGGGCTCAACCTCTGGGGAACGACGGTCAGCGCAGGTGAAACCCGGGGTTGTCCAGCCGCCAAGCAGAACCTGGTCCGAGTACCGGGCTCAGCAGCACTACTTGGTACAAGAACTCACAAGTGTGACAACGGGGGAACTGGTTAGCTTTTTGCCGGCACTAGAATCTGGGCTGGCATACCTGGTGGACCTTCTTTATGATCTATTGAGGGCGTCTGCCAAAGAGGTTTCGCTAACAGTTATGGCACGCCGTTGGATATGGTTACAGCATTGGGCAGCGGACTTGGCCTCCAAATCACATTTGGCCAGTTTACCATTTCAGGGGAAGCTTCTTTTCATTGAAGAATATTGTTAAAGCTTTGGGTGATTCCAAGGGTCAGCATCTGCCAGAAGATAAATCCAGGTCGGCCTCGTGCGCAGGAATGTCCCATGTACAGTTCAGGGAGACAAGGCACTACCGTTCTGGCCGAGTAGGGTCCTTTCAGAGGACTCGTTTTCTCAGAAACCACAACCTTTTTGTGATGAACGCCGGGCTACGGCCTCAGATTTTTTTTTGTTACGTTTGTACCCCGTGCTTTCCCACTCATGGCAGGCTCAATGTGGCTTACATATTGTATACAGGTACTTATTTGTACCTGGCAGAATTGCAGTGACTGGGGGCAGTCCATTCATTGCTTCCAGTGGAGTTCGGACAAGGTCGTTACTCCATTTACTTCCTGGTACCCAAAAAGGTTGGTTCTCTGCGGCCTGTTCTGGATCTCAAGTATGTAAACAAGGCTTTACAAATTCGCCATTTTCATATGGAAACCGTGCATTATGTGATTGCTGCGGTGTATTCGGGAAAAGTTTTGACCATCCTCAATCTCAAATGTGCATATCTCCACATCCCTATTTGGCCTCTTCATCAGTGTTTTACTACTACTACTATAAATCACTTCTATAGCGCTACCAGTCGTACGCATTTTGCGGTTCTCGGTCAGCATTTTCAGTTCCATGCCATGCCCTTCGGTCTTGTTACTGCTCCACAGACTTTCTCCAAAAGCTGGTAGTAGTTGCAGCTTTCCTCCGCAAGTAAGGGGTACAGATACATCCCTACTTAGACGATTGGCTCATTTGGGTGTAGTCTTTCGAGGGGAGCTGTCCGGATATGGACCAGGTGGTCAATCTTCTTCAGTCTCTAGGCTGGGTGATCAATTTTCCCAAATGCCACCTGCATCCTTCTCACTCTCTGGAGTACCTGGGCATCTCTTTTGACACTTGGGCAGGGATAGTGTCCCTCTCGCCAGCATGCAATCTTCGGCTGCGGAACCAGTTACGCGGCTTGTTTCTGATTCCGGCTCCCCGGGCCCGGGACTACGTGCAGGTGCTGAGATCCATGACAACCACCCTGGATGTGGTTGTGTGGGCCAGGAATCACATGCGGACACTTCAGTTGTATATGGTCAGCCAATGTTCTCCCCTCTTGGAGGATTACACGGTTTGAGTAGCGTGGATGCCACAACTCAAGGCAGCGATGCACTGGTGGCTCATTCAGGAGAACCCAGATTGGATGATCATGACAACAGATGCTTCCCTATTAGATTGGGGAGCTCGTTGCCTCAACCAGATGGCACAGGGAACCTGTTACAAAGGCTTTTGTAACAGGCCTAGCCTAGGAAGGAGTATACACTAAGAAAGCTAAGAAAGCGAATAGAATGTTGGGTATTATCAGGAAAGGTATGGAAAACAGGTGTGAGGATGTTATAATGCCGTTGTATCGCTCCATGGTGCGACCGCACCTTGAGTATTGTGTTCAATTCTGGTCTCCGCATCTCAAGAAAGATATAGTAGAATTGGAAAAGGTGCAGCGAAGGGCGACTAAAATGATAGCGGGGATGGGATGACTTCCCTATGAAGAAAGACTAAGGAGGCTAGGGCTATACAGCTTGGAGAAGAGACGGCTGAGGGGAGACATGATAGAGGTATATAAAATAATGAGTGGAGTGGAACAGGTGGATGTGAAGCGTCTGTTCACGCTTTCCAAAAATACTAGGACTAGGGGGCATGCGATGAAACTACAGTGTAGTAAATTTAAAACAAATCGGAGAAAATTTTTCTTCACCCAGCATGTAATTAAACTCTGGAATTCGTTGCCGGAGAAAGTGGTGAAGGCGGTTAGCTTAGCAGAGTTTAAAAAGGGGTTGGTCGGTTTCCTAAAGGACAAGTCCATAAACCGCTACTAAACGGACTTGGAAAACTCCAAAATTCCAGGAATAACATGTATAGAATGTTTGTACGTTTGGGAAGCTTGCCAGGTGCCCTTGGCCTGGATTGGCCGCTGTCGTGGACAGGATGCTGGGCTCGATGGACCCTTGGTCTTTTCCCAGTATGGCATTACTTATGTACTTATGTACACTACTTTCTGGATCTTCTTTCCCCAGTGGGGAAAATTGGTGGTTGTCCCCTTTGAACCACTGAGGAATATGCCACTTTGAAGGATCTGTTTCTCAAAGTGTTTCTAATGGCAATCTGCTCAGCTTGACATATCTCAGAATTCCAAGCTCTATCCTGCTGAGATCTGTATTTAATCTTTTCTCAGGATTTGATCACTTTTTAGCCAGTTCTGTATCTATTTTTGTCTACAATTTGAAACAATTGGTTTGTGTTCTGATTTTTACAGAAGGTGAAGGTTGGAAAGGCAACAAAAATCTTCATCTTCTAGATGTTTGCCATCACCTTGGTATATTTTATTTGTTGCATTTGTATCTTACATTTTCCCACCTATTTGCAGGCTCAATGTGGCTTACTTAGTACCGTTAGGCATTTGCCCAGTCGGTTGATAACAAATACAAAGTTGTATAGTGATCGAATGAGGTATATGTGGGGATCTGAAGGGATGAAGGTTGTGTGTTGTCCAGCACGATCATTAGTCATGTTGTGCTTTGGGTGAGGAGGTTTACGTAGGGTTGTTGGGGTAGGCCTTTTTGAAGAGGTTGGTTTTTAGTAATTTCCTGAAGTTCAGGTGGTCATGGATTGTTTTCACAGCTTTTGGGAGGCCATGCCATAATTGTGTGCTTATGTAGGAGAAGCTGGATGCGTAGGTTGTTTTGTATTTCAGTCCTTTGCAATTTGGGTAGTGTAGGTTTAGGTATGATCTTGCAGACCCGACTCTATTTCTTGTTGGTAGATCTATGAGGTTTGTCATGTATCCTGGGACTATGCCATATGTGATTTTGTGGACTAGAGTGCAAATTTTGAAGATGATCCATTCTTTGATTGGGAGCCAATGCAGTTTTTCTCGAAGGGGTTTGGCATTTTCAAAGCGTGTTTTGCTGAATATCAGCCTGGCTGCTGTATTTTGGGCGGTCTGGAGTTTTTTTGTTAGTTGTTCTTTGCATCCCACGTAGATACCGTTACAGTAATCTGCATGACTTAGGTCCATTGATTGTATTATATTTTAGAAGGTTTCCCTAGGGAAGAAAGATTTTAGTCGTTTGAGCTTCCACATTGCATAGAACATTTTCTTTATTACAGAGTTTACTTGGCTCTCGAGAGTGAGGTTGCGGTCGAGTGTGATGCCAAGTATTTTCAAACTGTCTGAAGTGGGGAGGGTGTGTCCTGGGGTAGTTATAGTTGTGGGTTTGTATTTGTTATGTTGAGAAGTGAGGATGAGGCAGTGTGTATTTTCAGTTTTCAGTTTCAGTTGGAATGAGTTTGCCCAGGAGTCCATAATGTTCAGGCCATCGTTGATTTCATTGGTTATTTCTTTCAGGTCATGTCTGAAGGGGATATAGATTGTAACATCATCTGCGTAAATGAACGGGTTGAGGCCTCGATTGGATAGGGACTGTGCAAGTGGAATCATCATCATGTTGAAGAGTATTGGTGATAGTGGTGATCCTTGAGGTACTCCACATGCTGCTTTCCACGGTGGTGATATGTTTGAGTTTGATTTTACTTGGTAAGTTCTGGTGGTTAGAAAACCTTTAATCCAATTAAGAATGTTTCCTTCAATCCCGAAGTGGCTGAGTAGTCTTAGTAGTATATTGTGGTTTACCATGTCGAATGCGCTCGACATGTCGAATTGGAGGAGGAGTATGCTTTTACCTTTGGCCATCTCCTGCTTGAATTTGGCCAGGAGGGTTGAAGGGTTGTGTAGTGCTCTCCACATGGGCTCAAGCCGTCTCTTGGGCAGCAGGGGTTGTGACCCCAAGGTGATGTTACTTTGTGCCAGTTAAGACAATTAGTCTTAATGAGAGGTTTTGAAATTTCTTCTTTGTAATTAGTGTTTTGCATTGACATGTGTTCACTGGCGCATTCCTGAGCTACACCTCTCTTTACACTAGTGATGATGTCACAGGAAAAAGTATGTTGTCTCTCTCCCTCTGCTGACAGGATGGGGATAAACCTCTTTTCAGGACTTGTCTAGCAATATTCAAAGAAAGAACAAATTTCTCCATTCTATTTTGTCTTTCTCCCAAAACTCTCCAAACCAGTTTTCATTCATTCTCTTTGCTGTATTCTATACCAGTCAGTGTATTTGCCATTTGGACTCTGGTTTGGGATATTGCAATCAATTTACATGTTAAAAGAACTGCCTCACACACAAAACTGCCATATCCATAGCTCAAGTTTACCAAAGTCCATCTTTTACCTAGTCAGTAGGAGTCCAGAGGTGCTTTGAAAGTATTTCTTTCTCCCAGGACCAAAAATACATTCAAAGCATTTCTCTCCCACAAGTCCAATAATCAGTTGAAATTTGTTCTTAGCACCTTCATCTGAATTTGTTATTTCTGTAGCTCCCAAAGGACTAATGATTTCAGATACCTGGCTGATAGTGTTAAGTGTTCCATTAGAGTACAGTATTGTTACTGTGACTCAGCATTTTATATTGACTAAGGGGAGTCTTACTTTGTGCTGTTATTTTCAGGTGATAAGTGAGAGGGATATTCTGGGAACACAATTAGTCAGGCGCAATGATGAACTGGCCTTGCTGTATGAAAAGATCAAAATTCAGCAATCCATATTAAACAAAGGAGAGAGCCAATACAAACAGAGAGTGGAGGACATTCGTCTTCTCAAACTGGAGATAAAGAAACTTCGTCGAGAAAAAGGAATTCTGTATAAGAGTGTGGCCAACGTGGAAGAACTCAGGTAGAAAAACAGATTGAATAAATTTCATCAAAGGTTGCATTTGTGTCACTGCATCTCATACACAGCATTTCAAATAACTTATTTTTCACACATGGTCAAGATTGTTATTTGCAAGCAACTCTCTCTAAAGAATGGTTGGCTTTATCTAGCCTCAAACATGAACTACTTTTAAATTCATGAACCAACAGAACAATAATTTCTCAGAACTATTGGCACCAAATCAGTCCTTATCAAAATCTTACTTTTTCTCATAATTACTGGGTCTATATAAAGCTTGATCAACTGCACTGGGAAAGGTGTTCACAGTTCATTGAGTTGCTAGTGTACATTAATTGGAATAGATTTTCAAGGTGGCAGATTGTCTACAAGTTTTTAACATGCCTAAACATGTTTCTTAGAAAAGAGTTTTAGGGGGTTTGAGTTTTCTGCAGCAGGGCTCATAGGAATAAAATGGGCCCTGTTGCAGATAACTTGAGCTAAACTTTAGTAAAAGACCCCCCCCCCCAGAGGGGCATAGTTGAACGGGGACGACCATCTCTAAGGGCGTCCATCTCTAAGGACATGCCGGCGAAGGGGCAGGGAAACCCGTATTATTGAAACAAGATGGGCGTCCATCTTTCATTTTGCTAATATGGTTGGGGACGCCCAAATCTCAACATTTAGGTCGACCTTAGAGATGGTTATCCTTAGAGATGTTCCTCCCCGTTTTTCGGTGATAATGGAAACTGAGGACGCCCATCTCAGAAACGACCAAATCCAAGCCATTTGGTCGTGGGAGGAGCCAGCATTTGTAGTGTATTGGTCCTCCTCACATGCCAGGACACCAACCGGGCACCCTACGGGGCACTGCAGTGGACTTCAGAAATTGCTCCCAGGTGCATAGCTCCCTTACCTTGGGTGCTGAGCCCCCCCCCAAAAAAAAACCCCACTCCCCACAACTGTACACCACTACCATAGCCCTTATGGACAAGCAGCATGACAAAGACTCTACAAGTGGATGATGTCATTCATGCTGAGCCCACATAGGAAAAGTTTCTCCTAGCCAAATAAGCTTCTAGAAACTTTGAGTATAACATATATGTGCACCTCTTCCCACGCTATTCTCACATGGGACCTCTTCAGTCTTTCATTTTATGCAGATCTATAGGGACCTGTTGCCCCCTGCGGCAGAGATTTCTCTTTAAAAAGTAGTGTTTAGCTTTGTGTATTTATGTGTGGTCTCCCTTCTCCTCATAGACTCCTTAGATAGATTTTCATTTTTGTCTTGTTTTTTTTCTTATTTTTCACATCTTCCTCATCATGTTAAAAGATCAAATGGACCTTGAGGGCATATAAGGAACAATGAGGGAAGCAAGGTAAGATGGGCAATCGTTCCTTTATCTACAGCAATCCCAAGTCCTTGGCCTGGTGAGCAGGGGTTGTCAGTGTCTAGGGAGATTTCCCTAGGGGACATTTGGGAGGCAGTAGTAAGGACTGAAGTTACTTTTTGAGATAGAGTTCCATAGACTTTTGAGTTCACTGAGCAGATAGTGGCTAAGTTAGTAGAGCATAAATGCAGGCTAGGAGACCTGAAATAACAATGCCCCCTATTAGGGTTTCGAGTATCCATGATTCAGTTATTTGGTGCAGTTTTTATAAGAAGTCAGCTTGGCTTTACATCGCAAATCGTAAGCCTTGGAGAATGGAAGCAGGATTCAAATTTTAAGGCTCATAGATTTTCCCAAGTGGAAACTTCTGACGCCTGTTGAAGTATAGAAGATGTAGCACATGGTAAGTGTAACTCTCTGCCCATGCTATGCCTCCTGAGGGAAAAATCTGAAAATGCAGTACAGGAAACAGACAAGCTACCACAGAACCCCTTAACGTGGCCGCACAATGCCCTGTTTCCATGTGTTAACCAGGTTTTAAAGGGAAGGGGAAAGGGAAATGGGACTTGATATACCGCTTTTCTGTGGTGTTTTGCAACTGCATTCAAAGCGGTTTACATATATACAGGTACTTATTTTGTACCAGGAGCAATGGAGGATTAAGTGACAGAGTCACAAGGAGCTGCAGTGGGACTTGAAGGTAGTTTCTCAGATCAAAGTCCGCTGCACTAACCACTAGGCTACTCCTCCTCCACTAGCAACGTTCCCTGTAGAAGCCTGCCCTTGCAGATCAGCAATGCGGCCGCACAGGCTTCTGTTTCTGTGAGTCTGACGTCCTGCACGTACGTGCAGGATGTCAGACTCACAGAAACAGAAGCCTGCGCGGCTGCGTTGCTGATCTGCAAGGGCAGGCTTCTACGTGGAATGTTGCTAGTGGAATAGCAACATTAACATTCCATGTAGAATCTCAAATAGTAGCAACAGAATCTCAGTAGTAGCAACATTCCATGTAGAATCTCAAATAGGGAAATGGGACTTGATATACCGCCTTTCTGTGGTATTTTGCAACTACATTCAAAGCAGTTTACATATATACAGGTACTTATTTTGTACCTGGGGCAATGGAGGGATAAGGGACTTGCCCACAGTCACAAGGAGCTGCAGTGGGAATCGAACCCAGTTCCCCAGGATCAAAGTCCGCTGCACTAACCACTAGGCTACTCCTCCACTCAGCATCCTTTAGTGGGCTTAACATCATTTAGTAAAAGGGTCCCTGGATTACCAATACATTTGTTAATGTCTTTAAAAAGAGCCTTTTTAATAAATTAAGAAATAACTAAAAAGCATCCAAAACTTGCCATGGGTGTGAATCACATGGTTGTGAGTCCCTTGTTGATTATCTAGAATGACTTTTATATACACATACTAAACATTAATTATAAATATGCAGTTTGTAAATTCCATTAAAACTTGTAGACATTTCTTAAAACATCAACTATCATAAAAGATGGAACCTATAAAATGAAATAACTCAGATATGTTGTTTACAGAAAAACTTTTAGTCTTAAAGGAGATACTGCATTAAGTTCAAATCTATGTCCCTTCTTCTCCATTTGCAAGCTTTATTCCAAAATGTTTCAAGTCCTCAAATGTGTGATTACATGATGATATTCCACAAGGGGTGCTGTTAGAATCTTCCTTTTTATACAGCTTTTATATTCCAGGAGCCTGGTCTTAATTTTTCTTTTTGTTTTACCCACGTTAAAAGAGGACATGGACACTGTTTCATATAGACAACATTTACACTGTTGCAATCTGAGTAATGCCTAATTATGTATTTTGTGTTGTAATGAGATGTTCAAACCGTGATATTATCATTGAATTACTACACACAATGCAATTGCCACATGAGAAATGCCTTTGTGGTAAGGAATCTTGTGCTCATTCATCTGGTAAAGTAGACGGCACTAATTTCTCTTTGAGATATTTTCCTCTTGAATATGCAACCGTTAATTTACTTTGTTTCAAACAGGCATGATTTTTCAAGATATACCATTTTCCCCCCTAATTATTCTCTGGATGTCTTATGCCAGACTTGAAAATCTTAATATACAAGACAATCCCTGGATCCTTTTCCTTGTTGAGGGAGATAGGGTTGAAGATGAACCTTGCAAACACATGCACAGGAGTTTTAATTGCATGCACATTCACTCTGGTAAGCCATTGTGTTTTATTCCACTCTTCCCTGTGCCACATCGTTTGTAGTGATTTATGTGATTCTATTCTCCTTAGGTTTTATCCTCAGTTATTTTATTCTTATTGATCTTTTTAAGAAAAGAGAAAATGGTCTCATTAGATACACCAGCAAGTTGGTATGGCTTCTGCTCATTTTATATACACACTAGTAACGAAGGCCAGTTTCAAAACGCAATGAAACAGGCGCTAGCAAGGGTCCCCTCCGTTCCTTCATGTTTCCCTGTCGTTTCTTTTTTTACAACATCCGTAAAATCCGCCCCTTTCTTTCCGAGCACTCTACCAAAACCCTAATCCACACCCTTGTCACCTCTCGTTTAGACTACTGCAATCTGCTTCTTGCTGGCCTCCCACTTAGTCACCTCTCTCCTCTCCAATCGGTTCAAAATTCTGCTGCCCATCTCGTCTTCCGCCAGGGTCGCTTTACTCATACGACCCCTCTCCTCAAGTCACTTCACTGGCTCCCTATCTGTTTTCACATCCTGTTCAAACTTCTTCTACTAACCTATAAATGTACTCACTCTGCTGCTCCCCAGTATCTCTCCACACTCGTCCTTCCCTACACCCCTTCCCGTGCACTCCGCTCCATGGATAAATCCTTCTTATCTGTTCCCTTCTCCACTACTGCCAACTCCAGACTTCGCGCCTTCTGTCTCGCTGCACCCTACGCCTGGAATAAACTTCCTGAGCCCCTACGTCTTGCCCCATCCTTGGCCACCTTTAAATCTAGACTGAAAGCCCACCTCTTTAACATTGCTTTTGACTCGTAAACACTTGTAACCACTCGCCTCCACCTACCCTCCTCTCTTCCTTCCCGTTCACATTAATTGATTTGATTTGCTTACTTTATTTATTTTTTGTCTATTAGATTGTAAGCTCTTTGAGCAGGGACTGTCTTTCTTCTATGTTTGTGCAGCGCTGCGTATGCCTTGTAGCGCTATAGAAATGCTAAATAGTAGTAGTAGTAGTAGTTCCCTCCCTCCCGAGTTGCAGACGGCCCTCCCACGGAGTTGTAGACTTCCCCCCTCCCTCCGATTGGAACCCCCTCCTTTCGCGTTACTGGCTGCCCCCCCCCCGTGGCGCGACTCTGTGGAGAGCACCTTTACCTCCGGAGAAGCTGGCCCAAAGCCTCAGCATGCGTGTGGTGATGGAGGTGGACTTCTTTTCAGTGCTGCGGGGCATTCCTTGTTGAAGGAGCATCTGTTGACGTGTCTTTGCGTGTGTCTGACGTCAGACGCATGCACAGAGACGACAGATACTCCTTCATGAAGGCACGCCCCGCAGGCGAGAAGAGAAGTTGTTCAGCGTTAGGAGAGGTAGGCGAAGGGTTCGGGGGAGGGTTTTCGGAGGGAAGGGTGCTGTGCAGAGGGTCGCGGAGGGGGTGTGTTGGAATCGGAGGGAGGGGGGAGTGAGTAAATGGTTGTTAGTGGCGTGATGGGCGTCAAAGTGGGAGGGATGGAGGGAGTGAAGTGTGTGGGTGGGGGCGGGTGTATTGATGGCCGTCTGTGTTGCGCCCTCGACGTCATCACGTTTGACGCGAGGGCGGGGAACACAGACATGGTGAGTTTCATGGCTTCACCACCATGAACTAATGAACCCTTGAGGGAGTGTGCAGTTGGCTTCAGGAGCTTTTGTCCTCAGAACATTGAGGTAGCGTTTTATGTACAGATGGGGCGTGGCTGAGGGCGGGTCTATGACTGAGGGTGACCCTAGCCTACGAAGACTACAGGAGTGCAGTGCTTCAGTGCCTTGCAGTGAGCTTCAGAACATTCGAGGTGGGATTTATTTATATAGATGTGCAAATGATACAAGTCCTATAATCTATACTGGCTATTTAAATGCTTGTTATTTTAGTGTTTATACATTTGCTCATACTAATGCAATGAATACCGTTATATATTGTCTACTTTAAATAAGTATTTACTATTGAATAAGTTTATGTCCTATGTTTAGTACTTACATATTAATCAGATTGGTTCATTATACCTTGTTGAATTTTGAGTTTGTGTACGTCCAAATTCGGTCTGCTGGATATTCATCGGGGATTGGGTCCAGGCATTGAAAGAATTTTTCATGGTCGGTGGTGTTAGGTGGTAACGTGGTTCGTAACTTTATAATTTTCTCGTTGAAATATTTAGCAAGGTTGTCTGCTGATGGGGTGTCTGTGTTAGTTGTGGTGACCGGTGTAGTGTCTAGTAGTTTGTTCACGAGTTGGAAACGTTTATGCGTGTTTTTGTAGTCTGGCCCAATTTTGGTTTTGTAGTATGACCTTTTGGTTTGTCTTATTGCATATTTGTATTTTCTTTGCGTTTGTTTCCATGCGTTAAGTGTGTGTTCATCTTTTATTTTATTCCATGCTCGTTCAAGCCTCCTAACTTGTGTTTTTAGTTTTTTCAGTTCTTCGTTAAACCATGATATCGAGTTTCTTACAGTAGAAAGGTTTGAATGTGTTGCTGTACTATTGGCAATGTGTGTATTATTTATAATTACCGACTAAAACGAAATAAATTGACTCATGTTTGGAAGGTGTTAATGTCCAAGAAACAACATAAAAGCGGCAGATGGACATTTTTCTTGCAAAAACATCCACATCCCTAGTCTGCAAACACGTTTTTATACAATTTTCTCTGCAGTTTGCCTGCACTGTGTCCAGATCACAAGGGGGCGTGTCAGGGGCATGTCAGGGGTGGGATTTGGGCATTCCCACAACTTTGACGTTTTTCTGCCATAATGGAACAAAGCAAAAACATCCAGGGCTAAAAGTTCGACATTTTGGTCTGGATCTGCTTCATTCATGACTAAATCATAAAAAGGTGTCCTAAATGACTAAATGACTACTGAAGGGATTAAGGCATGACCCCTCCCCCATTTACTCCCCCAGTGGTCACTGACCCCATCTACTCCCCAAAGGATGTGAAAGAAACAGTACATTCCAGCCTCTATGACAGGGTCGGATGTTATGACCAGTCCTATTAGAGCAGCAAGCATGTCAGTGGAGTGCACTGTGGAGAAGGGGACCCAGGCCCATAAACTACTGTAACTGTTACACTTGTGGTGAAAAGTGTCAGCCCCCCCCAAACCCACCAAAAACCTTACTGTACGCACATGTAGGTGACACCTGCAGCCATAAGGACCATTATAGTGGTGTATAGTTGGGCGCAGTAATTTCTTTTAGTAGGTTTTGAAGTGCTCCCTATCAAACATATAAATGGCAAGTGACCGACTCACCTGCAAATGCGCAGTAGAGACTTCCCTCTCTGTCCCGCTCTCGCGTCAAGACGTGATGACGTCAGAGGGCGGAACAGAGAGGGAAATGGAGTCAGACTGTTGGATGCTGCCGCTGGAGCCTGGAAACAAACATTGCGCGCACCAACCTCCACCCTCCCCCCATCCCCGCCGCCGCTCCCGCCCCCCTCCATATCGGGCCCCCTGCACTGACCTGACAGCGCCTCTCACCTCCGTGTGGAAGCGCTGCAGGCAGCAGCAGAGCGATCTGCTGCTGCTGCCTGCAGCACTTTCACACGGAGGTGAGAGGTGCTGTCAGGTCAGTGCAGGGGGCCCGGCACGGAGGGGGGAGGGAGCGGCGGCGAGGAGGGTAGCTGGAAATCTCGCCCATTTTAATGGGCTTAACGGCTAGTACAATATAAAGGGGTAACAGTGAGATGTGTACCTGGGAGCTTTATGTGAAGTCCACTGCAGTGCCCCCCAGGGTGCCCCACTGCTCTGCTGGGATGTCTGTGTGGCCAGTCTACTAAGAATGCTGGCTCCTCTTACATCCCAATGGCTTGAATGTTTTCCCCAATGGGATGTTTTTCACTTGGAGTTTTTTTTTTTTCCCCCCAAAAATGATCACAAAAGAAAGATGCACTGGGCACAAAACATCTAAAAACATCTAAGGAAATGCCCATTTTTGAAACAAAAAGATAAGACGTTTTTTTGGGTTTGAAAATGGCCATGTTCACCACTTGAATTTTGGCCTTTTTCAGCACAACGTCCAAAACCAGACTTAGATGTTTTATCAAAAATGCCCCTCTTAGTCTCTTAAGTATAGTCTGAAAGGTTGAAAATTAGTACGCTTGCTTCCATTCTCTTCTCAGAGGGCATCCTCTCCCTCTCAATTCTGTCTGGTGTCTCAGGTGATCTGTTCCTAATGCTCTCTTCTCTTGGGGATCCATTTCCTATATTCTCTCTAAAAATATTTTAGAAGGCCCTGCTAAAGGGGTATCAATCGCAGTGGAAGAGGATGAGGTAAAGAGGTCCTCTGAGTTGCTATGATGGTGATACCTGCTTCTTTGATTAATTGTATTATGGTAAAGGTGCTCAATTCGATAGTTACCTTCAAAAGAGCCAACATAGAAATTCAGGCTGTAGAGGCTCCCATTGCAGTTACTTTGATTTGTTGACAAAATTTATTTTGGAAACAAAAATAATTCTTCACCAATGAAATAATCATTACCCTTTACACCATCTCTTGACCTTTCGCTATACGGTCTTTACGGAAGAATATGTAAGAGATATACCTGTACCAGAAATGGTTTTCAAGGATGACAATAAGGAGGAGCTGAAAGAAATCTCTGCGAACATGGAAGATGTACTGAGCCAAATTGACAATTTAAAGAATAGTTAATCACCTGGACCAGATGGCATGCACCCTAGGGTGCTATTAGTGATCTGTAAGCTGTCATCCGTAGTACCTGAAGATTGGAGGGTGGCCGGTGTAGATATCAGGGAAAAAAAACTTCTTAAAAACCATCATCTGAAGTCTTTCTATTTCGAGGTAATTGAATCTTATCTATCAGTTTTATTGGCAGACCCAAGAAGAAGCTGTTACTATAGTCAGTCCAAGATGAAATAAGTACATAAGTACTGCCATACTGGGAAAGACCAAAGGTCCATCAAGCCCAGCATCCTGTTTCCAACAGTGGCCAATCCAGGTCACAAATACCTGGCAAGATCCCAAAAAAGTACAAAACATTTTATACTGCTTATCCCAGAAATAGTGGATTTTCCCCAAGTCCATTTAATAACGGTCTATGGACTTTTCCTTTAAGAAGCCGTCCAAACCTTTTTAAAACTCCGCTAAGCTAACCGCCTTTACCACATTCTTTGGCAACGAATTCCAGAGTTTAATTACAGGTTGAGTGAAGAAAAATGAACAATTTGCAAATCATTGAGGGGCTCTTTTACTAGAGCTTAGTGTATACTAACGGACATTAAGGTGGGCTAAATGCTGCACAAACTATTTCATACCTATGGGTCATGTGTACTTAGCGCTCGCTAATGTCCATTAGCGAGCACTAAGCATTAGTAAAAAGGCCCCTTAAAGAAAAAAAAATCATAAATCTGCCTGAAATAATTTCAGTTTGCAAAAACATGATTCAATAATATGATTAATCTTGGCTTCTAGTATCTAAGATGAATCTATCAGTATACTTAAACTTCATGGTATCTCTTCCCCTCCAATAATTGGTCCTTTCGGAGGAACAGAATGATCATTGCTCAATAACCGTAAAATTGTCGTCTTGTCAGCATTTCATTTTAAAGAATGAATTCTCATTCAAGCAGCTATTTTATCAAAACAAAGATATAAAAACTTATACATCTGAGTTAAAGACTGCTGAATTGGGAGTATCAATTGGATGGTATCGGACAGGTATGATGTTCCCAGTGAACATAATATCCTAGCTAAGGGCTTAAATAGACACGAAACAATATAGGAGACAATGGGGAATCCTGAGGGACACCACAGCCTGGAGACCTGTAATCAGAAATCTCTTCATTTTTCATTCATTCATTCATACTTGTATCCCACAATTATCCAAAAACGAGTTTTGGTTCAATGTGACTTACATTTAACAGTTGTTAGAGATTGCATTGATTCAGTTACATTTACAAGGTTATATGATGCTGTGTTTTACAGTGGTTGGCAAGATAACTATTAGTACGTATGGAATAGTTGTTGGGTTTCTTGAGAAGATGTGTCTTAGTTCATTTCTTAAATGAAAAGATGTATTACAGTTAGAGGTTGTGTATTGTTGTTCCAGAATTAGTGCACATTTTGTCAAACTCTAACTTTTTTTTTCTCAAGAAAGCTGAAAACTATAACAACATATTAATTACCTGTGCATAAATCTAAGTTGGAATAACAACATTTCATGAGACACCAAATCAAATGCTGAGCTCACGTCCAGCTGGAGCAACATGACCATACCTTTTTTTTATTTATTTTATTTAAAATCATCCTAAATTCAATCATTAACACCAGTAAACAAGTTTCTGTACTAAAATCTTTTCTAAATCTAGACTACACACAATCCAAGATGTCCCACATATATTCAGTGAGGGACCCTTTTACAAAGGTGTGGTAGGCTCTACGTGTGTTCTGGGTGTGCCAAAACGAGACAACCACCTGGCTAGCAAGCACCCCTGGCGGTAATTTCAGATTTGAAGTGCACCCATAATGTTTGGACAACTTATTTTTTTTTTTCCTACTGCACATGGCAGTTCCAGTGTTAATCGGCAGTTGGTGCTCTCTGACTGGTCACTGCGTATGTAACACATGAGCCCTTACTGCTAGATCAATGAGTGGCGTTGGGGCTCAGGCCGTAAATAGGTTTGCGGCAGGGGCGTATCTGGACTTCGCCAGTAGGGGGGGTCCAGAGCCGAGGTGAGGGGTCACATTTTAGCCCCCCCCCAGCGCCGCCGCCGCCCCACCCGCCGCCATTGCTGCCACCCCCCTGCCGCCGCCAGAACCACCTCCGTGGCCCGCCCGACGACCGTCTCGACCGCCGCTGACCCTCCGCCTGCTGTCGCCTAACTTTGCTGGTGGGGGACCCCAACCCCCACCCCCCAACCCTCACCAGCCGAAGCCGTCTTCCTTCACTGTGCAGGACGTCAGAGTCAGACTAAGAAAGAAGAATCAAACAATGAAGGAAGACGGCTTCGGCTGGCAGGGGTTGGGGTCTCCCGCCAGCGAAGGTAGACGATGGCAGGTTGGCGGCGGGAGGGGGGTTGTGAGGGCTGTCGGTAGGGGGGTGCAGGGCCAAATCTATGGGGGCCCTGGCCCCCGTGGCCCCATTACAGATACGCCCCTGGTTTGCGGTGGTTTCAATTTTACCACTGGCCCTTTTCCCGGTCCATTAAAAAAAAGTGGTAAAATCTGGCCCAGCGCGCACCCAAAAACACACGCTTGTACTACTGCAGGCCACTTTTTACCGCGGCCTAGTAAAAGCACCCCTGAGTTCCTTAGCGCCACGTATCCCAAGTGTCTAAGCCGAGAATAGTAGGTTGACCATTGAACGGTAATTTGAACATTCCTTTAAAAATGTCTTCTCATCTTTTACTAAAGGAGTTAGGTAAATAGAGCCTAAAGATTCTGGAAAAAAAGATCTTGACCAAGAGATTAATTCATAAAAGAACTGCAGCCACACATTGGCCTCTGCGGGGGAAATATTGAAATAGGTGTGCAGGACAAGGATCTAGATCACAGAACCCTTTACTACATTTTTCTACCAGTTTATTTATAGTAAGCAGAGTAAATTCATCCTAATGGTGATTTAGAGGTATCCCTGCAAGATCCTCAATGGAAATATCGATGTTGTCAGTCAAAGTATAGTAATCTATTTAATCACTGAATAGCACTCTTAAACCAATAATTTGGTTTTTGAAACATTTAGCAAGATCAGTCATTGATTGTTTCTTTTCTGTCTTTATAGGTTTATGAGTTCTACAGATTTTCAGAAATTATTAATTGGTTTAAATCAAATTGTTGACTATTTTTTTAAGAAAACGGAAGCAATGATAAAGCATAATCTAAAAGTCATAATTTTCCTAATTTTATGAGAATAGATGATAATGTGATTATACTGGCCAATGAAGTTCACTATCTTGACTTTATTTTAAATGCACAGCTAATGAGACAAAGGGCTGGCCTTACCTCTAGGCAGATTAGGCATCTGCCTACAGCATCACAATTTGGGGGATGGTAACAAGTGCCTTTCAAAATGGCCCTGGAGTGGCTATTTGCCAACCAGGGCATATAACAGTGATAGCAGCAGACAGTGAGGTGAGGACAGTGCACTTCTTACCTTGCAGCTCATATACAGAGTCAGGGAGGCTGAACCAGTGGACTGCAGGTCTTCATTCTGTACTCTGGGGACTTGGAAAATATGCAGTAATGCCGATCCTTGTGGCCCCCTCCTTTGTCTACTGACATCCTTGCAGATCCAGAACAGAAGCATGCTGGTAGAGGGGCTGTGGAGACCAGAAGTACTGAGTCTGTGCTGCATCCCAATGGTCTGTGTTGCTAGCCAGAAGAAAGGGATCAAATGAAAAGTTGAGGCAACAGATGATTATTGCCCCCATCTATCTCTTCTTTTCATTCATCAGAGATATCCCTATCGGTAGCGGGGTTGGGGGGCGGGTGTTGGTGCTGGGAGGCAGTATGCTTGGAATCCTGTTCATGCTGTTGGGGGAGCTAAGATTTTGCAGTGGAAAGAGAAGGGTTTCCTCTTCTAAGTTTTGCTTAGCATGCAGAGGGCATTTCACACCACTGCTTGCCAGAGAGCTTACTAGTGGGCTCATTTTCGAAAGAGAAGGACGTCCATCTTTCGATATAAATCGGAAGATGGGCGTCCTTCTCACAGGGTTGTCCAAATCGGTATAACTGAAAGCCGATTTTGGACATCCCCAACTGCTTTCCGTTGCAGGGACGGCCAAAGTTCAAGGGGGCGTATCAGAAGCGTAACGAAGGCGGGACTTGGGCGTGCCTAACACTTGGACGTCCTTGACCCATAATCGAAAGAAACAAAGACGTCCCTGACGAACACTTGGACGACTTTACCTGGTCGTGTTTTTCTTACGACCAAGGCACAAAAATGTGCCTGAAATGACCAGATGACCACCGGAGAGAATCGGGGATGACCTCCCCTTACTCCCCCAGTGGTCACTAACCCCCTCCCACCCTCAAAAATATCTTTCAAAATATTGATTGCCAGCCTCTATGCCAGCCTCAGATGTCATATTCAGGTCCATCACAGCAGTATGCAGGTCCCTGGAGCAGTTTTAGTGGGTGCAGTGCACTTCAGGCAGGCAGACCCAGGCTCATTCCCCCCCCCCCCACCTGTTACGTTTGTGGAGGAAACAGTGAGCCCTCCAAAACCCACCACAAACCCACTGTATCCACATCTAGGTGCCCCCCTTCACCCGTAATGGCTATTGTAGTGGTGTACAGTTGGGGTTAGTGGGTTTTGGGGGGCTCATCTCACAAGGTAAGGGAGCTATGTACCTGGGAGCAATTTCTGAAGTCCACTGCAGTGCCCCCTAGGGTGCCCGGTTGGTGTCCTGGCATGTCAGGGGGAACAGTGCACTACAAATGCTGGTTCCTCCCACGACCAAAGGGCTTGCATTTGGTCGTTTCTGAGATGAATGTCCTTGGTTTTGATTATCGCAGAAAATCAGAAACGACCAAATCTAGGGATGACCAAATTTAAGGATTTGGATGTCCCTGACCATATTATCGAAATGAAAGATGGACGTCCATCTTGTTTTGAAAATATGGGTTTCTCCACCCCTGGATCAGGACGTTTTGCGAGGATGTCCAAATCGAAACGAGGACGTCCCTTTCGAAAATGCCCCTCTATGTTTTCTCCAGAGTGCTGCATGTGCTATAGCTTCCCTTCCAAAGTTACTTTCTGCTGTAGAGATCCCTGATTTTGGTTAGCTTGTTAACCAATTGAGTGTGCGCGGAAATCAGAATACACCCAGATTTGCGTGTGCAAATCCAGTCGGACTATATAGAATTTGGGGTAAATGTTTGTTAACGTTTAGAATAATGGCGTATCCCCCCTAATTCTATTTATTTATTTTCAATGTTTATCTCTCGCTTTATGCAAAGCGGCTAGCAATAAAATCTACATAGATCACATAGCAAACATCATTTAAAGCAGCAGCTTTGGACATCAGTAAAGGGTTCATTCCTCCGGCAAAGCCTTCACAAAAGAGTGGGCTTTCAGGTATTTTTTAAATTGCAGAGTATTTACAAGTCTCAAATGTCCTGGAAGCCTGTCCCACATCATAGGTCCTGCATAGAAAACGCATAGGTGTGGCTCTCAGGATAATGATGTGCTGTTGCAGTCTCAGATCTTAAAGATCACGTTGGACAATACATTTTTAAAATATTAGAAAAATATACAAGTACTGTAGCATGAATTTGCCGATGAATCAATAATAAAACTTTAAATATCACCCTTTGCACTACTGGTAACCAGTGCAGCTCTTTCAGCACTGGTGATATAGGGGTGCCCAATTTAGGCGCCAAAAAGAAGGAAGCAAGCTAAGTGCAATTCTACAAAGGCCCAATTCAGTACAGAAGGTGCCCATCACACTTAATTTTCTGCACTGAAAAAAGAGGCGGCGATGGGGGCGGAGCATGGGTGTGTCTATTTAGTAATTTATAAACTTATATTCCGTACAATCCAGAAGTCCTAGGTGGATCACAAAGCATACATTCATAATATAAAAATCACATATTACATACAAAAATAAGACCTTTAAACACATAAAAATAACCCATAAAAGTCAATAACTACAGCACCAAACACAAACTTGCATGTACTTAAATCAATCAGCCACCCTCTCGTATGCCTGTACAACGAGGAGAGTTTTTAATTCTCTTTTAATTCTTTCATATCCTGAGTCCTTCTCAGGCTCTGCAGTAATTTGCTCCATAACACAGGACCTGCTATATAAAAAAAATAGAATTCCTGAGCTCATTTGATTTTATCATATGGTGTGATGGAACATCCAATATAGATTGATCTGTTGATCTCAGCGATCATATGGGATGATATATATCAAGCTTCGCAGCTAAAACCCTAGCCATTGTCCCATTATTATTTTAAAAACCGTACAAATGATCTTGAATTGTATTTGGTGTTCAATAGGGAGCCAGTGTACTTCCTTTTTTTTTTTGGCGAGATATGCTCATAACGATTATAACCAGTTATGACCCTGGCGACTGAATCCTGGATCACCTGTAAGGCAGTCCATTACAATAATCGAAACTGGGTGAAACAAGGCTTTGAACCACCGACCAAAAATTGCATGGTTTCAACAAATCCTTTAAGCGGTTTATTAATCTCAATTAAAAAATACAAACCTAATAATTTTCTGAGTCTGCACCCTCATTGTTAAACCAGAATCCACAATCACTCCTAAATTACGTAATTTTTGAACAATAGAAATGTTACAAGAAATGATTTATCTTGGGGGAAAGAGCTCTAGAGCACTCGCTACTGTTTATAATTTAAGAGCAGGCGCTGTATTTATAAGTTTTAGGATATTAATTTCTCCACCAATCACCAAAGGTGATAATTGCAATAAATTAAATTAAGAATATATAAAAGATACCACATACTCAGAACACAAAGAGACCGTATTTTTAGCTTCAAAAAGGTTGATTTAATATACAAATGCACACGAGAGGTAGGTTTTTTAAAGAGATCTTTACAGATAATCTGTGCTAAAGTAAAGTAGCAGGTCTAGATCAAAAGTTATGTTACTTACAAGTCCTTGTTACATAGTATGAACAGCATGAGGTAAGCACATGTTCAGGACAGGAGCAGGGCTTCTGCAGTGAGTGGATCTGAGTTACTTACAGCTGAAGAGAGAATCTGAATCTTGGGGAAACAGCTTTTGCTTTTATATCTTGCAAGCTGCAGGAGGATATGATCACAGAGTCCCAGCACCTGCTTCCTGGTTTGCACTGGATAACTCGCCAGGCATTATGGTTATTGTAGTCTGTTCACATGATCTGCATTATAGGTCTCTCCTTTCTGCAGATGTCCTGGCGTCCATTTATCTGATAGATGATGGGAGGGGGCAGGTATACCTCTGATGACAGGCAAATGTTTTGTTTATGCTTTTCCTCTGAAGTCTTTGTCTTCAATGGGTTCTCCAGACTTTCGGTCTCTTGGGTCTTTGGTTTTCAGAGATGTCCTGATGAGCATCCAGGTACCCACCTTAGTCAAGCTTTTGTTAGGTGGGAGGGCAGAGGAAGCTATATCTCTCTCTTTTGTCTTTGTTAAGTGTTTGTAATTGACTAGCCCTGCTACCAGAAATTCCCAGGGACAAGGGGAAAGAAGATATTGAAATGCAGTTTCAATACATCTTTTAAAAGCTGCATTTTTATATTGGTAAAATCAATAACTCTGATAATTCTGACAATTGGCTTATACCATAACAGAAGTATCATCACCTTCAAAATTAAAAACTTATAGGCATGCCAGGGAAAACATGAATTGATAACATTCAAATCTGTATTTTGTTAACATTCAGTTTTAAACAATTTGCTTTCATCCAGCAATGAATAGACAGCATGACCAGGTTCAGATTACTAAACGTCGCTTTAATAGTGTCAACAAAAGGTATCAAAGACTAAATGTCTTCAGCATACAGTCTAAATTGGATGTTAAAACAATTCAGTAAAGGCAACAAAAAATACTGAACAGAACTGCTGATAAACAAGAATCTTGTGTTGTATCAGTGGCATCCTTTCCCTCATGAAAATCGGCGCAGAAACCGTATTCTACGAAAGGCGCGGATTCTGATGCCAACAAAGAAGCATGCGGATTTGTGCACTTGCTCCAAACAGTGCCCAAGTCTGATTGTATTTGTTTTTTGGGGGACTCAGAAACTCTGTTGGTGTCTTCTACTGTAGAATTTCTTATTTTTTTTTACATTCTACAGACACAGGTGTTTCTTACCTTGATCTCTGCTTCTGTAGGATAGTTCATCCTTTCTTAGAGTACCTTTAACTACAGCTGTTCCCTGCAATGAAGGTAAATTTCCTATTTCAGTTGTGCAACCATTTTCAATTGCTCTGTTATGGGTGGAGCATCCCAAGCTCCAGATGAGTGATGTGCATCAGGCTTCCTGTTCCAGTATGCAGCTTCACTGCCTGAAGGTGGTCTGAGGGCAATGTGAGTTCTGATGCATAACGAGATTACTTATCTCAATCAGGGTCTTGGGGGTGTGGTATCAGAATGTGCTTGTGCCTGTGTAACACTTCACATCCCATACCAGGATGGTTTGTGGGTGGCCAGAGATGTTTGACTTGTAGCTCTATGGATCCCTCATAGTCAAACTTTGGAGCTCTGCCTGGACCAATAGCTTAATGGTTAGGGCAATAGGCTGGGAGCAAGGAGAACTGGGCTCATTTCCCACTTCACCAACTGCTGGCCCACTCACTTAACCCCGTACTGCTTTAACTTTCGCAAAGCTAAGATTGAGTCTACCAGAAGATGCTATTATAAAAGAATGTCTGTAAACTTTGTACCTTGTACCATAGAACAATCCTATTGAGAGTATGTGTTTAGGTAAAACCAGTTACATCTGTCTTCTGGCTGTGGCCAGTGGGGAACAATTGCATGCTGAGCATCATTGTTCTGTTCTGAAGCTTCATTCTGGCATAGTGTCTCAGTTGGGGCTGTGTTATTGTATGCTTCATAACATTTGCTGAGCTTCATAGAGTCTGATCTGTTCAGTGTGATTGTGGAAGGTCAATAAAGGGGTCACAACCTCTTACTCAGTGTTCATCATTTTGTGGGAATATGCTACCGGAGGACGAGGGTCCATTGTGACCGGGTATTGTGGCTCACAGGAGCCCTCGAAATAGCAGGTGTTGCAAATAACTCCCCAATTGATACCCTTGCAGGTGACACATGCATCAGACAGGGCATTGCAACAGCATTCCTTATCCCTCTCTCTCTTCTTTCTGCTCTTCACAGTAGGCGGGAAACCTGTTTAGTAGCCTCAGAACCTTGATATCAGTTAGGGCAACCAAGGGAATTGAAAGGAGAACACAAGACCAATAATTTTGCTCTTAACCATAGCTTTCACCATTTTGCCCATCAGACTTGGATCCCCACTAGAGACTCAGGGGGAAGAGGAAGTAGGGAGTAGGGACAGAAAACATCGATACTGGACACCTGGGAGAAGGTGGGGAAAGGAAAAAAAGATGCTATACACCTAGGAGTAGGGAAGTTGAGATGCTGGACTTGGGAGATAAAGGAAAGAAAGGCGGTATGGACTGTGAAAGACTAGGAAAGTAAAGGGGGGTGCTGAATACTTGGATGGGGGAGGGGAAGCCTTTTAGCTGCTCCTGGGGGGAGGAGAACATAGCCAAAGGTTTGCCTAAGGTGTGAGATATCCTTGAGCTGGCCCTGATGATGTATTCACAGTTTTTGAAGGTAGACCATGGAACATACTTTAAACTAAGAACTGTAAGAGATTTAAGTGTTTTCTGTGTAAGGAAGATTTTTGGAGAGGTGTTCAAATTTTAACCACATATAACATTCTCTATTTGGGCTTTCCTGATGTACTAAGTAGGTCTTTGTACATGATTCAAAACTCTGCAGCACTTTTAATTAATGGAATCAAGAAAAATGAGCATATTAACTTGGTATTAGAATCTTTACACTGGTTGCGAGTTAAGAGTCAAAGTATTTTTAAGTGTTTTTGTTTGATATTTAAATCAATTTGAGGGATAGTAAAGATTTACTTTGATTCTCTTTGGTTGCAATATATTCCTGGACGTGTATTGTGATTCAGTCAACGGTTTTTGCATGAGATCCCTGCTGTATCCTATTGACTGTAAAGTAAGAACTTAGTTACATGCAATGTGAATAGCAGCCCTGCACCCCAGTGGCGTAGCCACAGGTGGGCCTGGCCCACCCACTAAGGGCTCAGGCCCACCCAACAGTAGCACATGTTTAGCCGTAGCTGGTGGGGATTCCAAGCTCCGCCAGCTGAAGACTTCCCCCTAATGGTAATAAAAACACTACTCTCCACGATACCAGCACCTGTGCATTCTCAGTTTTCAGTCATGCCTGCTTCAGACTGCCAAGGTGGAAAAAAGCGTTTTCCCTCCAGATGAGATATATTTATTTTTTTTGGGGGGGGGGGGGGGGGGGGAGGAGAACACTTGGTGCCCACCCAGTTCTAGCCTAGGCCCACCCAAAATCTGTTGTCTGGCTACGCCCCTGCTGCACCCCATCTGCATTACTGAAATATTTAACTGACTTCTTTACGTGCCGAAAGGGATTTAAAACAGTATTTACCAAGAACATTAATCATTATTGTTTCTATACACATATAAGTGAGTTATGAGGATTAGAAAGGTGTAGGCTATTTTCAAGAAAATTTTGTTTTAGTTTCTGATTTTACTGTCTTAAACTAAATGTTGAGTTTGACTATTTTATATTAAAAATGTTAATGTAAGTTGTAACCCACTTAGGGCCCTGTTTACTAAGCCGTGCTAGCATTTTTAGCGCATGCTAAAATTAGTATGTGCTAAACACTAGAGTTGCCCATATGTTTCTATGGGCAACTTAGCGTTTAGCACGTCCTAATCATTAGCGTGCCCTAAAAATGCTAATGTGCCCTTAAACACTGCTTAGTAAACCGGGCCCTTAGTAGTAATTGCTGTAGGAAGGCTAGAAATCAATAAATGAATGAATGAATTTTAGAAAGTAGCATGAAGGGGAAGGGAGAAAGGGTAGGTGTGACAGAACAGTGTGTTTGAAACCTATAAAACTGCCTTTATTAATTCTTGAAGTGCATTTCTCTAGTTTGGCCAGCAGGTGGTGCATGTTATGTTTTAAGCTGTTACAAAGAACTGACCTTTCTTTCTTTTAGTTAGCACTTAGATAAAGGAAATGCCTATAGTGATGTAACCAGCTTTTTAAAAAAACTTGTTGACTGGGCTCTGATTGGCCCAGGAGCTCTTTTCATTTGGATTGCATTGGCTTTTGCCCTAGTTTCAGCCCGGGAGAAGAGAGAGAGAAAGCTCTTTGCTGAAGCCCTGTAAAACAGTTATATTTGATGACTGGTGAGCAGCTATATGTCCTGATCTCCTCAGGTACTTTCTAGAAAGTAAACAAATGTTTAGTTGGTGTTATAATTGATCCACATTTTAGTTACCTGTTATTTGTTTGCTGAATGCACATTTTTTGTTCCTTGTTCAGTTTTTAAGACAATAAACAATTGTTTATTGCTCTGCCTGTCTGGACTTATAAAGAATCCTGGTGGTTTCTGTGTTGGCTCTGTGAGTGCTTTCTGAGAACTGTGGGACCACTGGGAGTGTGGTTCCAGTAACCTAGAAATCACTGGGGATAATTGGAGAGTGGGAGACTTGCCCAGAGGCGGTTGGGACCCAGTCGGTGGCAGGAGGGTGCTAGTGTAGCGCACAGGCAGCAGGTGCAGGTGCTGGGGATAGACCAAGTGACTGCGGGGTAACCCCAGGTGGGTGGCTAGGCATTTCATGACAGTAGGTTAGCTGAATTTCATCTTTTCCCTTCCCCTTTTCTCATCCCTTCGTATCACCATTATAATAGAATCTATGTTTTGCTTATATAATCAAACATCACCCTCTGCTTTTACATTCTGATTTTGTTTGGATCTGGTGATGGAAGTGTTACTTCAGAAAGCTAGCCAAGAGATGTATTATAAATTAGTCCAACAAAAAAGGTGTCACCTAGAGCTTATTTGTTGGCCTTTATTTCTATTTATGCACATGGATTTACACAATAATTACATCACTTTCTCATATTATAGAGAAATGTCATTTTTTTTAACTTTTGGAAACAAAAGTGTCAACTACTGACCACTGCTGGCTAATTTAGACCAGGGTGTTCAGCACCAGGGCATATCTGGGCACTGGCACTGAATATTCATGACAGCAGTGGTACCCAGAAAGTTTACAGGCATTGCTGATATTCAGTACCATAACTGCATAGCTAACCGAGCATAGGTATGACTGCTATTTAAGAAGTCCCTGTGTTCTCAGTTAGCCGTGCGGACACTGACTGAATAATGCTGGTGCCTGTAAAACCCCTGGCACCATCCAGACCATCCAGGCAGTGCCCAGACAGTGCTGCGGTGGTCAGAGCGGATATTCAGTGACACTGCCCTGTTAAGTGTTGCTGAATGACCCCTCCTGACCTGCTGAGCATGATTTAACCAGGCAGGAGCCTCTTGTGCACAATTAAATCATTTTGAATATTGGGACCAATAATTATTTTGCTGTCTTTAAAAAGATGGAGGCAGTCCAGAGAAGGGTTATCCAAATGGTTGTAGATTCTAAAGCAAAATTCTTATGAGGTGAAACCAGTGGCGTAAGCACAGGTGGGCCTATGTGGGCCGGGGCCCACCCACTTAGGGCTCCGGCCCACCCAACAGTAGCACACATTTAGCGGTAGCTGGTGGGGATCCCAAGCTTGGCAAGCTGAAGACTTCCCCCTGATAGTAACGGAAACGCTACTCTCCATGATACTGGCACCTGCGCATGCTCAGTTTTCAGCGCATGTCTGCTGCAGTCTGCCAAGATGGAAAGAAGCGTTTTCTCACCAGCTGAAATATTTTTTGGATGGTGGGTGAACACTTAATGCCCACCCACTTCTTGCCTAGGCCCACCCAAATTCTGTTGTCTGGCTACGCCCCTGAAACATAAGGACCTAAATATGTGTACCCTAGAGGAAAGGTAAAGCAAACAGGATAGAGACTTGCAGTTGCCCCAAAATTATAAGTGATACACATAAAACAACCATTTTTCAGAGGAAAGAATGCTCTAGAACAGTGTTTATCAAACTTTCCATGGCTGTGATCCCATTGTCAAGGCCACAGAAAGCATGTGTCCCCAAAAGGCCTACCTTTCCATCTGTGCCACTTCTCATGATTTTCTTACAGCTATACAGCTGATGCTGTCATTGTCCCCTGCCTTCTGTGGAGCCCAAACAGGCCTAATTATGGTGTGGGCTCATTGGAATGGGTGGGCTGGTGAGGGTTTTTTTTTGGGGGGGGGCCTGCTCATGTCATGATCCCAAACACTTGTCTTGCAACCCCATTTGGGAAGAGCAACTCTAGAACAAGAGATCACTGTGGAGCCCTTTTACTAAGCCACATAGGCGCCAATTCTGAGTTACCGCGTGGTCTGTGCAGCAATTTCATTTTTGATGTGCGTCCGCTACACGCACCAGAATATATATTTTATTTTCTGGCGCATGGTGAAAATTGGGCAGTAACTCCGATTTGACGTGTATAGGCGATTACCACATGGTTAACACGAGGTACCTTACAGCTAAGTCAATGGCTGGCGGTAAGGTCTCAGACCCAAAATGGATGCGCACCAATTTTTATTTTACTGCACGTCTATTTTCGGCAAAAATTTTTTAAAAGGCATTTTTTTTACAGGCACGCTGAAAAATGGATTTGAGTGCGCCCAAAATACACGCGCACCTTAGTAAAAGGACCCCTATATGTGTCTAGGAAGATGTAAAGCAGCATCCTAGTGGAGGCAGTGGAGACAAAATTAGTAATGGAATTCAAGAAACTATGCAATAAACACAGACAGGCTCATTTTCAAAGCACTTAGCCTCCCAAAGTTCCATAGAAACCTATGGAACTTAGCCTCCCAAAGTGCTTTGAAAATATGCCTCAGAGTGTCCTTAATTGGGACATGGGGAGAAAACTAGAGGTCAGTTGAGAAATTAAGGGGTCTTTTACTAAGCTGTGTAAGCGTCTACACACGCCCAATGCATGCCAAAATGGAGTTAACGCCCAGCTATGGCGTGGCTCCTACGGTAATCTTATTTTTGGCGCACATTTGATATGCGTTGGATGCACGTATTGGACACGTACCAAGTGGCATTTGACTTGCGTAGGTCACTACGACCCGGTTACCGTGTGAGACTTTACCGCTAGGTCAGTGGCTGGCTGTAAGGACTCGTACCCAAAATGGACGTGCTCCAATTTTGATTTTGCCACACATCCAATTTCGGCAAAAATTTTAAAAAGGCCCATTTTATAGGCATGCTGAAAACTGGACCAGCGCGTGCCCAAAACCCACGCCTACACTACTGCAAGCCATTTTTCAGCGCACCTTAGTAAAGTACCCCTTAATTATTGTGTAGGGTATCTCTCTTGTTGGGACTGAGATGATTATTATTTTTGGTTTACAACAAGGCTGAAAAAATTATTGGAGGTTATGAATAGAGAAAGGAGAAAATGTGTGTTAGGGAATATTGAGCTGTTTAATGTGTAAGTAGTTTTGCTGATCATTTATGAGTGTTTTAATTGTACTCTTCTGAGGATATATAGTTCGTGTGGATAATAAATACTGTAAATAAATAAAGGATGCCTTAGAAAAGCCCTTTTCTTTATGTGCCATTTTTTTTCTATTTATGTTTCTCCTGTAGTTGATACAAAAAAAACAGCACCACGGGCCTTTAAAAACGGAACACAGTTCTTTAATGAATGAGCCTTGACAAAAAGACCCGACACGGGCTGTGTTTCGGTGACTAGCACCTGCGTCAGGGGTCCCCACGTCTCATGTAGTAAAAGCTACAAAGCACCAAGGCATTTTCACTTTCTGTATCCATGAGACGTGGGGACCCCTGACGCAGGTGCTAGTCACCGAAACACGGCCCGTGTCGGGTCTTTTTGTCAAGGCTCATTCATTAAAGAACTGTGTTCCGTTTTTAAAGGCCTGTGGTGCTGTTTTTTTTTTTGTTTGGACTTTAGTTTGTACTTTGTTCCCTCTCTTTTGTTATCTCCTGTAGTTGATATCCATAATCTGTTTTTGAGACGATAAAATGCTAATATTGAAATTAATTGATGAATGTTTTCCAGAGGGTCATGCTTTGTTTTGTTTTGTTTAAGGCGAGAGATTTACCACATACAGAGGGAGTTATTGAAGGAACGGACCCGGTGTCGAGCTTTGGAGGAAGAACTGGAGAATCCCATGAATGTGCACCGATGGAGAAGACTGGAGGTGACTGTTGAATATGACTTTGTAGAGAGCTTCAAAAGCTCACGGCTGGAAAGTACAAGCACAGCGCAATGCTGATTTTAATTATAAATACTTCATCATTCAAAGGAAGGGGCAGACTGAATGTTCAGTATTGCCATGTTTCTAATGATTGGTTGCTTCTACACTGTTAGTTTTGCTGGCTGCTCTGTGCTGATCTTTGTTCCAAAGTCTTCCTTAATTTGACTTCCACTAGATTCAGCTATGATTCCATACACTGAAGCTTGGTTTATCTCTTACTAAGAGCCAGATGCACAAAGGTCCCGTTAAGGATCCGTCTGCGTTTCCAAATCGGTAAAAATTTACCGATTTAGAATCACAGAGGGATTCACTAAGAAAATCGCATGCAAATGTAACTCACCTTGAGATACTACTGAAAAAGGTGTGAGCAAAATCTAAATAAATAAATTTAGGGCTCCTTTTACAAAGCCACAGTACTGATTTTCGGTGCGGTAAATGCAACAAGGCCCGTTCAATTCCTGTGGGCTTTGTCGCATTTGCTGAATGGGAATCAGTCCCGCGGCTTTGTACAAGGAGCCCTTAGTAGCCTAGTGACTCAGACTAGAAAATTTTCAAAGATGCTAATTTAGGAGTCTAACTCTCAAAGTTAGGAGGCTAAACTCTTAAGAACTTAACTTAGGTTCCTAAATTTAGGAACTCATCTGTTTTTGAATATCTAGCCCTTTTTATTAAGCCGATCTGTTCCAGTCCCCCTATGTAGAAGGCAGTGTTATAGCTAATTGTATGCTGAGGATGGCCTAGTAGGTGGCAGTCATCTCTCAGAGAGAACTCTGTTGAAAGCTGTAGCAGTTTGATGTGTGCAGTAGTTCTCTTGTTGTGATGCCAGTTCAGATCGGGCATGGAGTTCGCACTTGCAGTTAGCACACAGTAATTAGTGTGCACTGTCATTTTTTTTTTTGTTATATTTGTACGCCGCACATTCCCACTCATGGCAGGCTCAATGCGGCTTACATGGGGCAATGGAGAGTCACAAGGAGCTGCCTGTGCCTGAGGTGGGAATCGAACTCAGTTCCTCAGTTCCCCAGGACCAAAGTCCACCACCCTAACCACTAGGCCACTCCTCCACTCCCTGCAGTTAGTTCAGATGCATTTAATAACGTCTCCAGAAAAGGAGGCATATTATTAAGGTCTTATTCTATGAATGTTATGCTCCTAAATTTACAAGCTTAATTTATGCTTCTAAATGTATGCTAAATCTATGAGCGTAGTAGGCCCTAAACTAGGAGCATAGATTACATTCGTAATTTAGGAGCGTAAATTTAGGAGCACAACCTTTATAGAATAATGCCCTGAGTGCATCTGTGCTAATTGTTAACGAACTTAATGCGTATGGTAAGGAACTATTCCCGAGATTCTATATATGGAGCCTTAATTTGCACACCCAAGGTGTGTGCACAAATTAATTGAGTAACGAGCTCAACTATCAATAATTGGGTGCTAACAACCAATTATTGAAGTTAATTGGTGCTCATTTAAACGCACTATTCTATAAGGCATGGCACCTAACTCTATTAGCGTGTAGCTCAAAAGAAGGCATAGCCATGGTCGTGTCAGGGGCATCCTGAAAAGTTGCATACATAGTTATAGAATACTGCCTCTCTTCGCCTATCTTGGGCGCCAGAATTTACACCTGATTTTCGCAGGCATAAGTCTGGCGCTTAAAGTTAGGTGTGGGAATTGGCACTACATGTTATTCTATAAAGAGCATGCACCCTTTATAGAATCACGCTTGGGCTCCAATTTTTTTTCCAGTACCAGATTTTGAGCACCCTTTATAGAATTCCCCTCAATCTGTGTGTCAGCTATGGAGTACATGCTGTTCAGAAACTGTCCAGTCTTTGTATGTACTGTGGTTCAGTTTTGCTTTAAATGCTCAGTAGGTGCCAAGACTCCAAGATACCTTGGTCTTCCAGAAGAATTTGTTTCTATACCAGTGTCTAGTGGTATCATAGAAGAGAATAATTCTGGAAAAAGAAAAGTACCTAGGGTCCATTTTACCAATTGTAAGATGGAGAGAGAACAAAAATCCTCTCATTCCAGCAGGCAGTTGCTTGGCTAAATTCTTCAGAAGCATTAAGTATTAACAGAGATAAATATTTTAAGTTAAAGGTGAGAAATCATACGAGAAGCTCATGGGCATAGTTTGGGGGGAGGGGTGAGGGAGGCAGTGCCCCTCCAAATGAGCTGCCACCCCATCCTCCAATCCCTGAGCCACCGGCAGCCTCTGCGAGAAAGCAGCACGCACGCTGCTTTAGATCTGCCCCCGGAAGCCTTTCCTTCTCCTTCAACTTCCTGTTCCTTTGCAGGCGGGAAGCTGTAAGAGAGAGAAGGGCCTCCGGGGCAGGTCTATAGCTTCTTTTGCTGAGGCTGCCGGTGGCTTGGGGGATTGGAAGACAGAGGAGGGTGATACTGGGTGCCACTGGAAGACTCCGGAGGGGAGGGGGGAGGCGGCGGTGGGAGAGAGACACACCCCACCCTTTGCCCCCCCCCCCCCCCATATGAAACTGTCAACTACGTCCATGGAGAATCTTCAGACATCTGTGAGCACTTAACTGCATTTGACTGGTGCCAGGAACTGCAATACTGACTGGGGATAGCAAAGAAATCCATGTGGAGATCTGCTTGTACTCTGAGAGATCTATCAGTTAATGCTTGATGTGCGTTGACCATGTCAAGTAGAGTCATCCTTGCTTTCTAAGTTGACAAATGCAAAATAAAACTAATCTGATGATAGCTACAGAAATCAAAGCACAAAAAATGCAAACAAAATATTTGACTTAAAAAATATATATTGAGAATCATTTTGATAGCTTAAAAAGGGGCCGTGACTATGGTTTAATGAACAGTGTTATCTTTTGAACAGGCCAGTGACCCAAGCACATATGAACTGATACAGAAGATCCATACTCTTCAAAGACGACTCATCAACAAAACAGAAGAGGTGGTTGAGAAAGAATTGCTTCTGCAGGTGACTCATTATACTTTTTTAGTATCCGTAACCCAGATTTTGATTCTATCCTGAATTCCAACCAAAACAGGAAAACTAGGTCTTCGACAAGCAATCACCAGGAAAACGAAAAAGGTGGAAGTAATCAGTCACCAGGATGATCTGATGATAGTATACAATTTTTTTTATTGATAGCTATAACATACACAGTCTCAGATAAATCTGGGTGCAGACACACGGTCACAAGTGGATGGTGACTGACTTCTGCCCGTTTTGTTTGCCTGTTTCTGTGCTGCATGCCAGTCTCCAGCTGTTGTCTGCTGTTAAAAAGAGCAGAGTTCTGCTACTTGTATATAGCTGCAAGTCCCATAACTAACTGTAGGTGGCAACAGTGATTAACATATAGCTGAAAGATGGCGTTTGGCTTTTGTTGCTGGATGATGAAAGACTGATTTCATCTACTGTGTTCTGTCAGTAAAATAAACTTCATATAAGTATCCTTTTCAACCATATTTTGAACATTTTACCATACTTAATTTACTTTACTGTGAATCTGTTTTTAAATTATGTGTGCTGAAAGATGATTCAACATTATTCAAATTGTAGTAGATTATTAGTGTTTGGATACTTAATTTTGTATAATGAAAGGTTACATGTTAATAGTGCTTTATCTAGAATAATTTGTGAATCATATGCATTTATAATTTCTTTTGCTAATTTTAGTGTTCAGTACATACTTGACACGGTGCTGTGGGATTTCATGTGATGGTGGCAGCTTTGTTTTGCATAATCGCTTACAAAAGCCTCATATTACCTTTGTGATAAAAATTAATGTTGCAGTATACTTGTTGCATTAATAATGAGTTTAGACAAGAATCACCTCACATTTATGGAGGGTAATTTTCGAAAGCATTCCTACGGGCAGAACAGTGCGTTACACCTAGAAATTGACTTTTTGAAAACTTCTCACTCGATGTGTGTGTAAAATTTTCATTTCATTTATTTTAATTTATATTCCACTTTTGTCCAAAGCGGAGTACAGAATAACATACATAATAAAACATATTCCACACAACAATAAAACAAGGTAATAGGCAATCAAACTGTGATTCTACAGTCATTGCAATCGTAATTCAAAAACCAGCCTGTTACAACATTTTAAACACTGTCAAATTCTCCTGCTTCCTAAGAGCAACCGGTAACTTATTCCATTCCATTAGACCAATAATGGAATAAATCCTTCTGTGCGTGTACTGAAGCTGAGAGAGCTGAAAATTTGGCACCTCCAGCATAGTAGAGTCCTCAGAGCGGAGAGCTCATCATGGTCTGTACCAGTGAAGACAATCAGTCAGGTATTAAGATGACTCCTAGTATACACATCAGGGATAATTCATCAAAATAGACTCTTAACATTTACATACCTATTGCACACATATATCATTGGAATAATGGCATATAGATGCCTATGTACCATTCTGTAAATATGTGCATATCTTATTCCTCCCGATATTCAGCCAGCGGCAGACGGCAGCTTTTTGTTCACTGCCAGTGCTAACACTCGTTCAGACCTTGGACAAGTCACTCAATCCTCCAGCGCCTCAGATACAAACGGAGACCGGCTTCTTCAGCGCTGCGGGTCTCCCGCTGTCCTCGGCCTGCTGCTCGGTCGGTTGCTGGCCGTTGGTCATTGCAGCTGCACCGTTGGGCCCTCCTGGAACGTGCTGCCCTGCCGACTCAAGCTGCAATACCGGCCTGCTTGGCTTGTCTGGTTAACTCCCACTCTGTTCCCGTTGAGGATGTCTGCGAATGAATGGGCCGTTGCACCGATAGCTCTGGGAGCAGGAGTGGACGGTCAAGGTGCAACTTCGTGCCAGATCATCCTGGTGTATCTGGTCGCCTGTTCAGTCAACTCCACGGATTCAACGTATTGCCTGCAGTCCTTTCTATCAACGTACCTACGGACCATTTTAGACTTTCCTCTCCTTCCCTATTTTCTTCTTCCCCATTCCTTCTATTCTAATTCATTTTCTTGTATATGTATTTATTTAATGCACTGTAAACCACTTTGAGCCTGCACAACAGTGGGAAAAATGTGGGGTATAAATGTACAAACAATAAATAAATAAATAAATTCAATTCTGGGCCCTGTCCAGGCTTCAGCATTGAATTTCTGGATTTTTAAAGCCAGCTTGCATATGACTGGGTAAGTTAATATTCAACCACAACAAAGAGAGTCCAAATCTCCCGTAAAAAACACAAGAAAACAACAAAAACGGAAGATGTCCAGAAAGACCAAACTCAAATCACAGATGTAAAAAAGCCCAATTCGTTTATTAAGACCCTACACGGTCCGTGTTTTGGCCAAAGAGGCCTTCTTCAGGGGTAAATTGGCATATACAGATATTCTTCCAAAGGTTCTCACAAATTGAGACAAATCTCCTGGTACTATTTGTCTCAATTTGTAAGAACCTTTGGAAGAATATCTGTAGATGCCAATTTACCCCTGAAGGAGGCCTCTTTGGCCGAAACACGGACCATGTAGGATCTTAATAAACGAATTGGGCTTTTTTACATCTGTGATTTGAGTTTGGTCTTTCTGGACATCTTCCGTTTTTGTTGTTTTCTTAAGTTAATATTCAGACTTAACTGGCCACGGGTTAACCGATAAAGATAGGACAGCTATGTGGAAAGCATGAGGAGGGATCTAGTGAAGCTTGAAGAATGGTCCAGAAATTGGCAACTAAGATTTAATTCTAAAAAATGCAGAGTCATGCATTTGGGCTACAACAATTCAAGGGAATTGTATAGTATAGGCTGTGTGAAAGAAGAGCGGGACTTGGGGGTGACCTTAAGGTGGCCAAACAAGTAGAAAAGCCTGAAGGATGCTTGGGTGCATAGGGAGAGGAATGGTCAGCAGGAAAAAAGAGGTGATAGTGTCCTTGTATGTGGTGAGGCCTCATTTAGAATACTGCATGCAGTTCTGGAGGCTGCACCTTCAGAAAGATATAAACAGGATGGAGTCGGTCTAGAGGGTGACTACAAACTTGGTCTCTGTCATAAAGCATATGGAGGCAGACGTATTGACCTCAATATGTATACTCTGGAAGAAAGGCGGGAGAGAGGGGAAATGATAGCGATGTTTAACTATTTCTGTGGCATTAATGTACAGGAGGTGAGCCTTTTTCAAATGAAGGAAAACGCTGGAGTGAGAAGGCATAGGATGAAGTTAAGAGGTTATAGGCTCAGCAGTAATCCAAGGAAATATATTTTTATGAAAAGGGTGGTAGATGCGTGGAATAGCCTCCCAGTGGAGGTGGAGGAATTCAAGAAAGTGCGGGACAGTCAAATAGGGGTCTCATAGGGAGAGGAGGAGATAGTGGATGCCGTGGATGGGCAGACTGGGTTATTTGGCCTTTATGTACTGTCTTGTTTCTATGCAGTTTTATTTATCCGTTAAACCTGGCCGGTTACATCTGAATATCGGGACGTAACCTGACATTCCCATGACCTACCGGCTTGAAGTTCGGCCCTAACTGGTCATTTTCAGCAGCACTAACTGGTTATGTTAAACGGTCAGCGGACATTCCCAGCCAGTTAGCTCGCTTTGAATATCGGCCAGCGTATATTTTACAGGTAGATGCACACATGGGCGGAGCATGGGCAAGACTTATAGAATACGATCTGTTACTACTACTTATCATTTCTAAAGCGCTACTAGATGTACACAGCGCTGTACACTTGAACATGAAGAGACAGTCCCTGCGCCACAGATCTTACAATCTAATTAGGACAGACAGACAGACAGAACAAACAAGAGATAAGGGAATATTAAAGTGAGGATGATAAAATAAGGGTTCTGAACAAGGGAATAAGGGTTAGGAGTTAAAACCAGCATCAAAAAGGTGGGCTTTTAGCTTAGATTTGAAGACGGCCAGAGATGGAGCTTGACCTACCGGCTCAGGAAGTCTATTCCAGGCATATGGTGCAGCAAGATAAAAGGAACGGAGTCTGGAGTCTGTTACATACTTTACGTCTCTCCAGCACTTAGCCACAAACACTTATGCCAGGTCTTCGACTGGCGTAAGCGCTCGTGTCTAACTGTATGCACATATTACACAGTTGCGCTTGGCATCTACTTTTCTTTATAGAGTATTATTTTCATTTTTAGAATAGGCACCACATAGGTTCTCTCAGGGTGCCTAAATATAGGCACTGTTATAAAATTATCCCCCTCCCCCCACATAGGGTATAATTCTATAAGGAGCTGCATAGATTTAGATGGTACATACACATGGAAATGCTGGTATTCTAGACACTTGCACATGGATATGAACACATACTCATATAAATGACAATAATCTGGCCTACTCACTATTCTGTAATTATGCGAGTATCTTTGATGTGCACTTTGCAAGTGGATATTCACATGTGCGGAGTCTGGGCAGACCATGGGCAGAGTACAGATTTATGCATATAAATTATAAAATGCAATAATTTGCATGCATATCTTTCCAATCAAGGTGGCAGGATTTATACCCACTTTATGGCTGGTGTAAGTGCTCATGTGTAAAAAAACCCATAACCCCTGAGGATGTTATAATGCCTTTGTATCGCTCCATGGTGCGACCACACCTCGAATATTGTGTTCAATTCTGGTCGCCGCATCTCAAAAAAGATATAGTGGAATTAGAAAAGGTGCAGAGAAGGGCGACGAAAATGATAAAGGAGATGGGACGACTTCCCTATGAGGAAAGGCTAAAGCAGCTAGGGCTCTTCAGCTTGGAGAAAAGATGGCTGAGGGGAGATATGATAGAGGTCTATAAAATAATGAGTGCAGTTGAACGGGTAGATGTGAAGCGTCTGTTCACGCTTTCCAAAAATACTAGGACTAGGGGGTATGCGATGTAAATTTAAAACGAATCGGAGAAAATCTTTCTTCACTCAACATGTAATTAAACTCTGGAATTTGTTGCCACAGAATGTGGTAAAGACGGTTAGCACTTTTCTATAAATGGTGCTTAACCTTGAGCGCCATTTATAGATTAGCACTTGGCGCTTTTTTTTTCACCGCTGTTTATAGAACTTAGTCCTATGAGTCTGTCTACTCAGTTATGCTAGTATTGTATAATGAAAACCAGGTGCCTACTTTTCTTAATAGAATAAGCCCTAAATAGGTACATTCATGGTGTCTTCTTATAGTTTTGCCCTCATCTAGCTTGTATGCATATACTTTTACCTGTGGTGAGCTGAGGCATTTCCAGGGACAGAGTTAAGATGAAGTTTTCACTTACATGAAGATTCAAGAGTATGCATATAAACGAACATTTATGCATGTCAATAAGCAGGAATAAATGTAAGTGTATTGTTTTCCGAGGGGGGGATTTTCAAACTGAACCCTGCATGCACTTTCACCTTGAAAATTCTGCAAAGTCTGCGTGTAGAAAAGCATGTGCATACTTATTACCTGCTTATAACATTACTCTGTAGAAGATAACAGATGGAATTATGTTTATCTTAGTTTGCAGTGAATTTTAGTCATGTTAGAGGTGAACATTAACCTACGGTGGAAAGTTTTTGTTGTATTATTGACAGTGATTCAGAGACGGTTACAGCAGTAATTAATTAAATTAGTTTATTTCCTCCGTTTATATTCTGTAGTTGACTGATTAGCATTGATAGCACCTAAATAAATCTGATTCTTTAAAAATAGGTTCTGTTTGATGCTGCATAACAAAAATTGATGCTAAGTAAATTAATGTTGTGTGGATGGTACTTGCATCACTACCGCCACAAGATAAAATATATTTCTTTTGTTAATGTTTATTTTTCAATTTAATTTGGATGTGCTTTTTGATATAGGCAGCTAACAAGCTTTTGGTAATACTGTATTGGAAAAACGTGTGCACAAATGCATAATGTATCACAAAATGAACTAGAGGAGTTCTATTGGCTACCATTACAGCTTTTGCTGCCTTGGCAAAGGCCCTTCCTGCATCAGCGGATATTCCTGGCAATGTGGTCCTGTGGCATAATAAACTTTTTTGTGGTTGGCAACGAGACCGTCGATTGGCTGCTTTGGCAGCACTGAGACATTTGGTTCTTGAGTCAACTGATTTCTGAGGGCTCTCTCAAAATGTTTGCTCAGTTACAAGCTGAGTTTTCACTTCCCAATTCACAGTTGTTGCATTGGTATCAATTGCGTAGTGTTGTCAGTTCCAAGAAGTGGTCACTAACAGGTGTCACAACCAACACTGTTCTTTCTGAGTTTCTTGGCGATAGGTGTAGGCAGCGGCACACTGCCTCAGTGTTTTACACAGTCCTAAAGACCTAGTTCTACGCAACATGTGTGGGAAATGGACTTGAACGACACACTGTCTGCTGCCCAGTGGTCTCGTTTGTGGTTGACTGGCCCTAGGGCCTCCTTGTTAGCTGCTATAACCCAATCTCTGTTTTTGATGTATCGTAGGGCATTGTGGACGCCTAGGAAGAGTAAATTATCTCGGTCTTCTAACTGTGATTTGTGTTGGTCCTGTAAAAGCAAAACTGGAACACTTATGCACCTTCTGTTGGAATGCCCACACCTTGCACTGTTTTGGTCCCATGTCTGGGATAAATTACAAGTGATTTTTGGTTTTAAAGAACCATTTTTGCCTAAATATGTAATTTGGAAATCCGTATGTATTACCTTTCTTTCCACTGAGCAAGATAAGTTCCTGTTTGATTTTCTGGTTTCAGTTGCCCTGAAACTGATCATCTCGCATTGGAAAGATAATTCTCATGTCAATGTGGTGGTTTGATGGAACTGGATCCTGTTATATAAATCCTACGAACAGTCTCCTGTTCTTTCTCTTCTGGGTCATAAATCCACTGTCCTGAGATGGAAATCCTTAGACCTGTATCTATCCTCTAAGGACTGATAGTTCGACTTCAGCTCAGCTTGTGTATGGTGTTGTGCATCTTATTTTCTTGTATTGTTTGTTGCATGGCTATGTTTTGTTATGTTAACTTTAATAAACTTATTTAAAAAAACAAAAAACAAAATGCACATTCTGGAACAACATAACATATTGCTTGCATAAAAGTTACTTTTAATTCAGCTATATCTTGTATATTTTGAAGTTGAGGGCAGAACACACCTGGGGTTTCCCCTTATCAACTGATCCATTTCATTCTCCTGCTTGAAGTAATTTGATTGGGTAAAATATCATCCAGTTGTCTTTTATGTGGACTGGTTGTCAGTGGGCATCAAATTGGGGGCCTGCCTGGTTAGGAGACTGCTACGTGTCCACTGAGTCACTTGAGGTTGCTGATAAAATTGATCTGATACAAAGACACCTTATTGAGTCTGGTGGCAGGACTAGTAATCCGTCTCTTGAGGAACTGGTTTGGTGCTCTGGACTACAAACAAGATTTCTGGATATGAGGAAGTTATTGACAATACCACAGAAGAACAGGAACCCTCTCAGTCTCGAAAGTACACGTAACACAACAAAGGTGACGAAAAGAGAAAACTAGACGATCTTCACAGCGTACAAAATGTTTATTACGATATCCAATGACTCGACACGAGTCCTGTCACATGATTAACTGTCATGGGTTCTCCAATAGTACTTTAGTCAGGTTTTTGTTGAAGTTTATTTCTTTTTTTGCAGGCCACCTATAGACCTTGAACTCCTAGCTGGGGAATTTTTGGCATCATTGAATTATTTCATTTCACTATGTCTATTTTTTCAGATGATATGTGCCAAGAGAAGACCCCCCCCCCCCCCCCCAGCAGCTTCAAGACATGTTCCTAGTGCAGTAGGACCATATCCAACATGGATACCCATTACTGATGCTTGCAATGTCTGTGGCCAGACCAGATGTCATTGTGTTCTCTGTTCACAAATGTAAAAGAGAGGGATTCATGGCAGAGAAAAGCAATGTGAAAAGCTTTTCAGTGACAAAACCGGTCCATCAAAGTCATCATCGGAAACATTAGAATCTATTTACATGCATGCTTATGAATATTCAAGGTATGCACATAAATTATCTCAGAAAATTCATGCATGTAAATAAGCAGATGTAAATATATTGTAAGTGCATTGTTTTCCTGGGGTGATTTTCAAAGTGGAACCAAGCGTGCACTTTCACCTTGAAAATTCTGCAAAATCTGCACTTAGAAAAACATGGACATTCTTTTTACCCGTGCACAGTTAAAAAGAAATTACCCTATAAAAGATAACAAATGGAATTATGTTCATTCTTCAGTTTGCAATGAATTTTATTAATGTTAGAGGTGAACATTAACCTATGAAGGACATTTATTTGCTATATTATTGACTGACATTGATTCAGTCGGTATCCAGGGTTCAAGAGTCACATCGGATACTGTGTAATAAGAAGCAGACAATTGCTTATATGCTCCCTTTAGGCACTTGTACTGGGTTTCCAGGGCTATCATAGGTCAGCTTTAACGTGGGTTTCACAGCCTTACCTGGCCTTCTGGGCTATCAGGGTGAGAGTGGTGCAGATGCATCAGCCTTCTTCTTCCTGTGGCTAGATGTCAGCTGGGATACCTCTTTTCCTTCCTGGAGCTGTATTTTTTTTTCCCAGTTCATACCACGTTCAGTTTCATCAGAAATGTGGGGATCTCCTGAACATCCCCTTCCTGGGCCTCTTTCTGTGGTAATTGCTCTGTCAGATCCCTATCATGCCCACGTGTTACACGGATGTAATCTCTACTCTTTTGCTTCCAGGTTAGCTGATGGGAGATGAAGTGCACCTCGTTGCTCTGTGTGTTCATTTACCACGATGGGTAAGAAAAGAAAGTGGAAGGTTAAGACTTACTGGAGTCCTCTCCTATTCTTCTCACTGCACTCCTCTTTGGAATCATTACAATCATACCCACACTGTTGTTGTCCCTGTGTGCACTCAGGGAGTTTGACTGGTTCTCTAGTATCCTGAGATGGTGGTATCTCATGTCTGACTTTTACCCTCTTTTGTGGTTGGGATTGGTGGACTTCAGAGGTTTCTTGGGTTTCCACTGGGGAAAATCCTGACAAAGTGGTTTCTTGGTACAGTTTTTGCTGGTACCACCCCCCACTCTGGTTGTATTTAGTATACAGGCAAATTGCTCAGTTTTTCTTCAACAATGTAAGGGATAGACCACCACCTCTTGGCAATTTTTTGTTTCCTTCATAACCCCCACTTTTCTAAGAGAACTCACGTCTACCTGATGGTCCAACATTAATTCTGGGTTGTCTGGACTGTTGCGGTTAATCTGATTGGATCAATAATCAATTATGAAATAGCAAACAGACAAAAAAATGTGATGATGTATCACTCTTGGCAGAATTGCTATAAAGGACCTAGACAAGATCGTCAAGCATAGAGATGTATCTTCACATACAAAGTTTCATCTTGTCCAAGCCATAGTGTCATATGGATGGGAAAGTTGGATAGTGAAGAAGCAAAACACGGAGAAAATTGATGTCTTTGAATTCTGGTTCTGGAGAAGAATAATGCATATACTGCAGACTGCCCAATGAACAAATCAATCAGTATAGGAGGAAATCAAACCTAAGCTTTCGTTGGAAGCTCCAATTACAAGATTTTGGCTTTCATATTTCATTCAGACACATCATGCAATGAGAAAGATCATTAATAAAAAACATGCTTGGCAACGATGAAGGTCAATGGAAAAAATGAAGACCAATAATGCAATGAATTGATACAATAACAGCAGCTATGAATGCTGCTCTATCAATGACTAGCCACTTGACTAAAGACAGAACACAGTTCAGGGCAACGATCCAGAAGTTCACCCATGAGCTGACAATGACTTGATGGTACTTAAAATCAACATCTCATGGAAAAAGAGTTTCAAGTGCAAGAAATGTCCTTTAACATAGTACAGGGGTCTATTTCTCTCACAACATGGAAGATCATCTTATAGGTCAAAGGCATATAACTAAGAGTGATGTCTGGCTACCGCAGCAGATGTTGAATTTTGAGAAGTTCCTGTACTTATAGGAGGGATTCCAGACTGTATAGTCTCAGCTATGATAGATATCCCTAGAGAGAAAACTGTACCTCAGGAGACAGATTGAGTCCCTTGAAATTATTTATACATATATAGGGGAATTCTATATATGGTACCTAACGTTAGACGCTACTCGGCATGGAAAAGTTCAACTGGATGCGAGGAGCAGAAACGGCAGAGCTGCAAGAAAACACACTTGTGCACCCATTTATAGAATAGTGCCTACGTGTTCCACGTGGATTCGCAAAGGGGACATAATGATGGGAGGGACATGGGTGGATTTATTTATTTTATTGCATTTGTATCCCACATTTTCCCACCTTTTTGCGGGCTCAGTGTGGCTTACAATACATTATGAATGATGGAAATACAATTTGTTACAATTCGGTTATGGATTACATTGTGAAGAGTTATACGAGACAAAAATCAAATGTCGTTAAGGAATATAGCAATGGAAAAGAACAGTGAAACATTGGAAGGAAACAACGGGAAACTAAAGGGCAATATATAATAACAAGAAAACATATGGTATTCATTCTTCTGTGAGTAAAGGTATGAATGTGGTGAGATTTCGGGGGATGAGAATTCAGAAGTGGATGTATTGATGCATTACTGAACAGTGAGTGTGGACTTTATGTGTTTTGGTTCTTTCCATAAATTTTATCAAAAAGATGTGTCTTCAATAATTTGTGGAAGGTGGTTTGTTCGTAGATCGTTTTCAGGTTGCGCGGCAGTGTGTTCCAGAACTGCGTGCTCATGTATGAAAAGGTTGACGCGTGCAGCGCTTTGTATTTCAAGCCCTTGCAGTTAGGGAAGTGGAGGTTGAGGAAAGTTCGGGATGATCTTTTAGCGTTTCTGGGTGGTAAGTCTATTAACTCAGACATGTAGGCTCAGGAGTGTTCCCTTAAGATGCGCTCAGTATTATAGAATAGTGAGGATCTGTGTCCAACTTGCGGCGGGATTTACACCTGGTTTCAGTTGGTGTAAAACCTCACCCCCAAAGTTGAGTGTGGATCCCACGCTATGTGCTATTATATAAAGGGCGCCCATCCCAAAATGCCCTTTATAGAATACCTTTCAGCGCTGATTTTATTTGTTGCCATATTTTGAATGCCATTTACTGAATCCCGCCCATAGGGTGTATTTTTGTAAACCTTTTTTGCATGTAAAGAGATCTTTTCTTTAAAAGTGCATACAAGTATACACAGTGCAAGTAAGTGCATACTCAGTTTGCTCAGGTGAAGAGAGTGGGCTGTCATGATTTTTGCACAGATTTTATAAAATAGGCTAAAAATAAACTCCCTCCTGCTCTATTAACTAACTTGTTAACTGTTCTAACAGGATTATCAAATCCTGCATCATTAAGGGGCAAGAAAGGGACCCCTTCCTCGGGTCTGTGTGAGCGTTATTGATTTGAATGTGCTTTTTGCCTGGTAACTTCCAAGGAGCGATTCTGTCCTATGACTAGAAGGCTTTGCTGGACTGGACTGGACTATATTATCCACATAAACAAAGAAACTCCTCCTTATTAACTCACTATGTGGGAGAGCAGATACACCAAGATGCTCTTAGACGTCAAGAGTCAGAAAGCAGAGGTCATATTTAAGAGACTTATTATGAGCCTTCTGAAACCCTCTCTTCACCTCCGTGAGCAAGGGTCCGGCGGGGGTCTAGAGAGGGGTAATTAAAAATGGTACCTAGGGAAACATCAAATTCTGGATTGCATTGAGAGCAAGACCTAGCTCCAGAGAGCAAATGGAAAAACGACAGGAAGTCTGTATTACACACAGACACACACACACACATGGGGAGGGGGCAGTTCTGTCCCAGCAAAGTGCGATGATGTCATCCACTTACGCCTGTCAATGTTAAAAATTCAAATCCTATTTAGGAAAGGAACCACTTCTCCTCTTGCATCAATTGTTGCCAAATCTGAAGATTAAATGTTAACGATGAGGGCTCTTTTATTTTAGTAGCATCAACATTATCCTGAGATGGAAAAGGCAGAATCAAAGCAGTGTTCTTTGATCCAAATTCTTGTTTTAATTCCATTATCTGACATATGATCTCTGTGACTTCTCCCTTTCTATTGTCACACTGATAAGAGCATACAGCAGTTCAACTAGGCATTCAAGCATATTCCCTTCATCTCCATTAACGGGAAATTTGGCATTAGGGCTTAGATTATTGCAAAAATTTGTATTCAAGTCTTCATTGAGCAAAGATTGTTCAGTGAGCTTCTCTGAACAACTGTTATGTGGTATAATATCCATCAGCTACAAAATGAGGAATATTCAGTACCACCTTATCATAATTTTTTTTTCACCCCTAGAGCCCTGCAGTAGCTTTTGGAATTCCATTATGCAAAATGTACTATAAATTTGTCTGATGAAGTTACTGATAAACTATTTTCTTAAATTTTTTAGATTTTTTTTTTTTTACATTTGTTTCCCCCGTGCTTTCCCACTCATGGCAGGCTCAATGCGGCTTACATGGGGCAATGGAGGGTTACGTGACTTGCCCAGAGTCACAAGGAGCTGCCTGTGCCTGAAGTGGGAATCGAACTCAGTTCCTCAGGACCAAAGTCCACCACCCTAACCACTAGGCCACTCCTCCACTGTTGCTACTATTTGAGATTCTACATGGAATGTTGCTATTCCACTAGCAACATTCCATATGGAAGTCGGCCTCGGCCCTTGCAGATCACCAATGTGGCCGCGCAGGCTTCTGCTTCTGTGAGTCTGACGTCCTGCACATACGTGCAGGACGTCAGACTCACAGAAACAGAAGCCTGCGCAGCCTTCTACATGGAATGTTGCTAGTGGAATAGCAACATTCCATGTAGAATCTCCAATAGTAGCAACATTCCATGTAGAATCTCCAATAGTATCTATTTTATTTTTGTTACATTTGTACCCCGCGCTTTCCCACTCATGGCAGGCTCAATGCGGCTTACATGGGGCAATGGAGGGTTAAGTGACTTGCCCAGAGTCACAAGGAGCTGCCTGTGCCGGGAATCGAACTCAGTTCCTCAGTTCCCCAGGATCAAAGTCCACCACCCTAACCACTAGGCCACTCCTCCACTCCCTAAATTGTAAACTATTACTACTGTTATTGATTATTTGAACCAGGGGCGTAGCCAGACAACAGATTTTGGGTGGGCCTAGGCAAGAATTGGGTGGGCACCAAGTGTCCTCCCCCCCTCCAAAAAAAAGTCTCAGCTGGTGGGAAAACGCTTCTTTCCACCTTGGGAGCAGTATTGCACTGAAAACTGAGCATGCGCAGGTGCCGGTGTCGTGGAGAGTAGCGTTTTTGTTACCATCAGGGGAAAATCTTCAGCTGGCGGAGCTTGGGATTCCCACCAGTTACCACTAAACATGTGCTACTGCTGGGTGGGCCTGAGCCATAAACCCACCTGTGGCTACGCCACAGATTTGAACAGCCATGTATGCTGTACTGTATTTGCGCATCTGATGTGGACCTATTGGACTTTAGCAGTGAAACTGAAGTGGTCCATGGGGAAGACAACATCCCTTTGCTTTCATAAGGAGAAAAGATGCTGCATCACCTTTATATAGACTCAGTTAAAGTTTACTTTGAGATTCCAGCTGCTAAAGTAGATATTCATATGCACCTCCCCTTCATGCCTCGCCAAGGATGTAGAAAAGATTGTATTATTTATTTATTTATAGCATTTATATCCCACAATTTCCCACCCACGGGCAGGCTCAATGTGGCTTACAACAGTCTGTGAAAACATACATCAATTCAGCAAACAAACAATCAATTTCTAGAAGTGTAAGAGCGAAAGGGTAAAAGCAAAGAAAGGAAAAACAGAAAGAATAGTGGTGATCAATATGACGCCTTGACAGAGACAGTTCAGAAGTAAGCGATGCTAGGCGGGATTTGAGCGTAAGCTCTGCCAAATAAAAAGGTCTTGAGGCGTTTTTGAAGGTCGGGTGATCAGGAGTAAAGTTTCACCAATTTAGATAGACCATTCCACAAATGAGCGCTAATATAGGAGAAGGTGGATGCGTAGGTGGTCTTGTACTCTCCCTACATTCCTCCCCGTAATCTCCGCTCGCTGGACAAATCTCTCTTGTCGTCCCCCTTCTCCTCCACTGCTAATTCCAGGCTTCGTTCCTTTTCCCTTGCGGCACCTTATGCCTGGAATGGACTCTAGCTCCATCTCTACCTGTTTTCAAATCTATGCTGAAAACCCACCTTTTCACCACTGCTTTTGGCTCCTAACCACTACTCAATTCCCCTATCCTTGTTCCTTCTCACCCAATACTTTCCTCGCCCTTAATTGTCTTGTCTGTCTGTATTTTTAGATTGTAAGCTCTATCAAGCAGGGACTGTCTCTTTGTGTCAGATGTTCAGCGCTGCGTGCGTCTGGTAGCGCTATACAAATGTTAATAATAATAATAATTGTACTTGAGGCTACTATACACTGGGTAATGGAGATTTAGGTATTAGTGTAAACTTCTATATCCTGACCAGAAGCAAAGCTAGTTTGGGGTGGCAAGGCTATTTTACCTGTGCTTCTGTGGTTTGTTAAATCTTCTATCTTTTCCCTCCTTGGAATTACTACTATGTGATCCTTTTACAAAGGCGCCTTGGGTGCGCGCCGATCCATTTTTTTAGCGCGCCTGTAAAGAAGGCCTTTTTCTTTTTGCCGAAAATGGACGTGCGGCAAAATGAAAATTGCCGCGCTTCCATTTTGGGTCTGAGACCTTACCGCCAGCCATTGACCTAGCGGTAAAGACTCACACGGTAACTGGGTGGTAATGACCTATGCACGCCAAATGGCACGCGTCCGTTACGCCCAAAAATAAAAAAATATTTTTCAGATGGGCATATTGGACGCGCATCAAAAATGAAATTACCACAACAGCCACGCGGTAGTCAGGTGGTAACTCCATTTTGGTGCGTGTGGGCGTGCGTAGATGCTTATTTTGCTTAGTAAAAGGGCCCCTCTCTGAGTAGAATAAAAATGTAGTAACACAATTAAAATGAATGAAAGTAAAACAATAAAAATGAGTTTATTTGAAGAATAAAGAATGTCAGAAACAGCTGCAATCATTTATTACATATTGGACCAGCCCAAAGCAATGTCATACGGAGTTTAGGAGTAGCCTAGTGGTTAGTGCAGCGGACTTTGATCCAATTCCCACTGCAGCTCCTTGTGACCTTGGACAACTCACTTAACCCTCCATTACCCCAGGTACCAAACTCAGATTGTGAGCCCTCTAGGGACAGAGAAAGTACCTGCATATAATGTGTACAGCGCTGCGTACATCTAGTAGCGCTATAGAAATGATTAGTAGTAGTAATATACCCAGCAGCCAGGAGAATGATACAGTATGCAGTTAAAGCATTCCCTACATGTGTACAGCATTATGTGAGCCTATGACCTATTAGAACGTGAAGGTGGTAAGATATTTTGACGAGGGGGACATAGCTCAATTGGAATCAGTAACTCAAGTGAATATAACATGGTGTAAAGCCCTATGGTGATTGTAGGAGTTCCAAGGTCAATTCAGTATCTCTAAACCTTTAAACATATTATTTCCTTAGGCTTGCTGATAGCAAGGAGAAATATACAGTAACTACAAAATGGTGAAAGCCTAAGCCCTTAGCTATGTCATTGGCTGTCGCTCATGACTCTCCTTATTGGAATTGCTCCCTTGAGGAGAATAACATAGGAAGATGTACATTTTTCACAACATGAGAAAAGTTTGTAGCCAACTTGCCCCAGGAACCGAAAAAGAAATGTTGTTCAGGTTTTTGTTGGCAAAAAACATGGTTTGATTTCTGGTCTGCACTTAATCCTATGGAAGCAGTAAACATACACATGGATAGCGGGGCTGGAATCAGTTCCTTGCTGGTAATTAATACAATGTATGCTCTGTGCAGAATGTATTTATCGTTGAATGAGTTTTCTAATACATTTTAAAATTTTGTTTGGCAAGCACAGACACCTTCAAGCTGGATCAATGATCTTAATAGTTTCTCTTCAGCTATAATATTTGAAATGATCTACTGTAATATTATGTGTTTGTCAATAGATTTTTTAACATGTACTGTAACCTACCATCTTTTGTATTCCTCCAGCTGAAAAGGCCTGGTGCCATTGTTCTAAATTCTCATAGGAAGGGAAGGGGATGGAATTTGATATACTGCCTTTCTGAGGTTACAATCAAAGCGGTTTATATATTATATATAGTGACTTTTCGCTCCTCCCCCCCTCCCCCAACTGTCAGCAATCCTCCAACATTCCTGTCGGCTGCTAGCAGCGTCAGCAAGGAAAACAAGCTGCGTCAGCCGGCCCCGGAAGCATTCCCTCTGCTGTGTCCTGCCTCATCTGATACAACTTCCTAAAGTTGCCAGATGGGCGGTTTTCCCTGCCAATTGGGCGGTTTTCCGCGACCCGCGGGGGGAATTTTTTGACAGCTGCGGGTCGCGGTTTTTTGGGCGGTTTTGATTTTTGTTGGGCGTTTTTTTTTCTTCGTCGGGTTGCGGTTTTTCCACCCCTTTCAACCCGCGGGAGGCGGAGTTAATGACATTGGGAGCGGGGGTCGATGACATTGGGGGCGGGGTTTGATGACGACAGGGGCGGGGTGTGCGGTTTTGGGCTGGTTCGGGAACCGGTTTGGGTCGGAAACAAAATTTAAATCTGGCAACCCAACAGATAAAACACTTCTGGGGCTGGCTGAAACAGCTTGTTGAGGCTGCCAGCGGCCCGCAGGAACATTGGAGGATCACTGGGGGAGGGGGGACAAGAGAGATACCAGACCACACAGGGCAGGCAGGAGAAAGAGGTAGATATGCTGGGCTACAGTGGAAGGTGGGTGGGAAGGAAGGGTAAGAGATGCATTTCCAGACCATGGGAAGGGGAGGAAGGGAGCAAGATACTAGAATGCAAGAAAGGGGGCTAGTAGGACAGAGACGACAGAACACAGGAGCGAAGAGAGAAAGATGCTGTACTGGAGAGGGAGTTGAAGGAAGAAAGAGATGAGATGAAGGAGTGGGAAATAGAGGGGGAAAAGAGATGCTGGACTCCCAGAGGGAGGGAGACAGAGTCTATACTATTCTTCTTATTTTTGTGAAGGCCTATTTTGTCAAGGGTTATTTTGTTACTAGTAAAAAAAGGCCCGTTTCTGGAGCCAATGAAACGGGCGCTAGCAAGGCTTTCCTGTGGCCCCCCCCCCCCCACTCGTCGTCGATGTGAGTGAATTGCTGTGCCTTCGCCCTCAACGTCATAACGTTTGACGCGAGGGCGGTGAATTGCTCCGCCTCCGCCCTCAACATCATAACGTTTGACGCGAGGGCGGGGCCCAGAGACTGTGTTTTTCGAGGCTTCAGAGCTTCGAACGTACGAACCTTGGCTTCAGTGACGTCAGCAGCCAATAGAACGTTAAGGGTGAGTTTTATATATATAGATATCTTTTTTGAGATACAGCAAGCAGAATTGAACACAATACTCAAGGTGAGGTTGCACCATTTCACAGAGGCATTATAATGTTCTTGGTCTTATTTTGCATCCCTTGCCTAATAATTCCTAGTATCCTGTTTGCTTTTTTGGCCACTGTCACATACTGGGCAGAAGATTTCATCGTATTGTCTACAATGACACCTAGATCTTTTTCTTGAGTGCTGACTCCTAAGGTAGATCCTAGCATCAAGTAACTATGATTCGAATTATTCTTCCCAATGTGCATCACTTTGCATTTGTCCACGTTAAGTTTATTTGGATGCCCAGTCTTCCAGTTTCCTAAGGTCTTCCTTCAAATTTTCACAATCCACATGTGTTTTGACAACTTTGAGTAGTTTTGTGTCTTCTGCAAGTTTAATAACCTCACTCGTAGTACTGATTTCCAGATCATTTATAAATATGTTAAATAGCACCGGTCTTAGTACAGATCCCTGTGTCACTCCACTATTCACCTTCCTCAGTTGAAGAAAATGCCCATTTAACCCTACCCTCTGTTTTCTGTCTAATAACCAATTCCTAATCCACAGAAGGACATTGCCTCCTATCCCTTGACTTTTTAATTTTCTCAGGAGCCTCTCATGAGGATATTTGTCAGAAGCTTTCTGAAAATCTAGATAAACTACATCAACTGGCTCACCATTATCCACATGCCTTCAAAGAAATGAACCAAACTGGTGAGGCAAGACTTGCCTTGGCTGAACCCATGCTGTTTCTGTCCCATTAAACCATGTTTGAGTGTTCCGTGATTTTCTGGATCACCCATGGAACCCTTTTTAAAAATCAGCGTTACATTGGCCACCCTCCAAACTTCTGGTACTATGGACGACTTTAACAGCAGGTTACAGATCACTATCAGTAATTTCATGTTTGAGTTCTTTCAGTACTCTGAGGTGTATACCATCCGGTCCAGGTGATTTATCATTCTTTAACTTATCGATTTGGCTCAGTATGTCTTCCAGGATCACTGAGATTTCTTTCAGTTCCTCCGCATCGTCACCCTTGAAAAACATTTCCGGTACAGGTAGGTCTCTTACATCTTCTTCCTTAAAGACTGAAGCAAAGAATTCAGATATAAGACGACCCCAACAAGTTAAATAAGCAAATGTAAAAACCAAAGAGTGAGCAAGAAGATGGGATGGATAACCAGGGAAAGAATGGATGTTCGTTAGTTAGTCAATGGGGATATGGGCTTTACTCTCTCCCCTCCTACCTTCATATGTTACAGCAGCATGCCCATTAGTAGTAGTATTGTGTTCTGTATTTCCCTTTATTGCTCAGTTTTTCTTTCTTGTAATCCACTTAGAATTTCTAAGGAAATAAGTGGAATATAAGAATATAGATAGTGCAGTGGCGTAGGAAGGGGGGGGGGCCGCTGGGGGGTGTCGGCTCCGCGCTGGTGCACTGCTCTCTCTGCCCCGGAACAGGCTACTTCCTGTTCCGGGACAGAGAGAGCAGTGAACCAGCGCGGAGCCGACACACCCCAGCAACGTGCAGTCGGGGCGGATCGGCCCTCCCGCCCGTCCCTCGCCGCAGGTATGCGCTCCGGGGGGGTGCGCTCCAGCGGGAGGAGGGTGCGCCGTGCTGCACCCGTGGGGGGTGCGCAGCGACGACCCGCCCCGGGTGTCAGCTCCCCTCGCTACGGCTCTGAGATAGTGTAGTATAGTTCATCTGACAGTCTTAAAAAGGATCTCCCTTTGCTTAGTGAATTTTGTACTTTATCCTGAGGCTGAGAAAGGTGAAAGCATCCTCAGGCCCAGCTGTTCAAACGTGCAAGTGGAAGGAAACCTTTGGTCATTTTCAAAGCAATTCAGCTTCAGTAGGTAAGAAATGAGTCAAATAAGAAGAGATGTGAATCTCTTTAGCCGTGTTTCATGTAATTCATGAACATCCATAGTCACTTCTGAGAAGGGGTTTGAATGCCTGTATACACCTTGTTCTGCTATTTACTCTGTGAAAACTAAGGAAGCCTCTAGATAGGTCTTTGTAAAACTAGCTAGAAAGAAGCAACAATGTTCCTCATCTTATAACAGTCATCTAAGTTATGCACATTAAGGGGTCCTTTTACAAAGGCGCACCGAAAAATGGCTTTCGGTAGTGTAGGCGCGGGTTTTGGGCGTGAGCCGATCCATTTTTTTAGCGCACCTGTGAAAAAAGGTCTTTTAAAAATTTTGGCGACAATGGACATGCGGCAAAATGAAAATTGCTGTGCTTCCATTTTGGGTCTAAGACCTTACCGCCAGCCATTGACCTAGTGGTAAAGACTCACGCGGTAACCGGGCGGTAATGATCTACGCATGCCAAATACCACTTGGCGCAGGTCCATTACGCACGGCTGAAAATAAAAAAATATTTTTCAGACAAGCCTATTGGACATGCGCCAAAAATGAAATTATCGCAAGAGCCACGTGGTAGTTGGGCGGTAACTCCATTTTGGCGTGCGTTGAGCATGTGTAGACGCTTATACGGCTTAGTAAAAGGGCCCCTAAAATAGCTGACCTCATACCCCACCCCAAGAGGTGGCTGCAAGTATCATTCCAAAAGGTTATAGCAAAAATGTATTTGTGGATCTAGTCTGGATATAAGCCACTATAGAAATGTACAGAACTAATACTATTAAAGGTGAATTTGGTCAGCAGCAGGCCTAGATCCATGCTGCTTTCTTACAAGGGCTTCCTGAGAAGAAGCTCACACTTCCCTCTATTCTTGTCACATGCTAAGTACCAGGGGCGTATCTGCGTGGGGCCACAGGGGCCTGGGCCCCCGCAGATTTCGCCCTGGACCCCCCTACAACAGACCCTCTCCACCTCCCCCTCCCGCCCGCCACCAACCCATCGCCGATCTTTGCTGGCGGGGGACCCCAAGCCCCCGCCAGCCGAAGTCCTATCTTCCGTGCAGGATGCAAGTTTCAACGCTTCCTGTTCATCTGAGTCTGACGTCCTGCACGTACAACGTGCAGAACGTCAGACTCAGAATTTGGAATTCAGTCTGACGTCCTGCGCGTTGTACGTGCAGGACGTCAGACTCAGAAGAACAGGAAGCGTTGAAACTTGCAGCGGCGCAGCCTGCATGGAAGAGAGGAGCTCGGCTGGTGGGGGGTTGGGGTCCCCCGCCAGCAAAGGTAAGTGACAGCAGCGGGGGAGGGTGTCATTGGTGGCGAGGGGGGGGTCCGGAAATGGCGGGGGGGGGGGGGCTAAAATGTGCCCCCTCCCTCTGGCTCTGGCCCCCCCTACCGCCCGAGTCCAGATACGCCCCTGGTATGATCCAAATAGGTGTCATTACTAGTGAGCCTTCTACGTTCCTCATGCAGCCTTCAAGAAAAACCTGAGTATGTGATCTCCTACCAAACGGACTTCTGCTTATCGCAGAGTATGCAGTCTACCTGTCAGACCCGGCAACTGTTGAATTTGACCATTGCAGCCTATGACTTGACTCTGTTGAACTTAATCCTACATCTTATTTTCTTACTGTCCTATTATACCTTTTTTTTCTTATAGTTTTCTTTCTTTCTTAAGTACATAAGTATTGCCATACTGGGACAGACCAAAGGTCCGTCGAGCCCAGCATCCTGTTTCCAACAGTGGCCAATCCAGGTCACAAATACCTGGCAAGATCCCAAAAAAGTACAAAACATTTTATACTGCTTATCCCAGAAATAGTGGATTTTCCCCAAGTCCAATTATTATTATTATTTGTAGCATTTGTATCCCACATTTTCCCACCAATTTGCAGGCTCAATGTGGCTTACATTTGCCGTAATGGCGGTTGCCATTTCCGGGTAACAGAATTACAATTGGTAATGCATACGTGGAACAGATAACGGTATACCTACATACATGGTAACATACAAGTAGCACAGCATGCTTGGAACAGAGAGGTAACATGGTAACATACAAGTAGCATAGCATATTTGGAACAGAGAGGTAATCAGTCAAGTGATAAGTTTCTATTTGTGTCTATGTCATGTAAAGTCTTGTTATTTAGAATTTAAGATGGATGTTTATGGTATGCCTTCTTGAACAGATCTGTTTTCAGTAGCCTTCGGAAGATAGTTAGGTCTTGCGTTATTTTTATGGCCTTCGGTAGTGCGTTCCATAGCTGCGTGCAGATGTATGAGAAACTGGTCGCGTATGTGGATTTATATTTTAATCCTTTGCAGTTAGGGTAATGGAGACTGAGGAATGTGCGTGCTGATTTTTTTGCATTCCTGATAGGCAAGTCTATAAGGTCTGACATATAGGTCGGGGCTTCCCCGTGAATGATTTTGTGGACCAGGGTGCAGACTTTGAACACAATGCGTTCTTGTAGTGGGAGCCAGTGTAGTTTCTCTCTTAGGGGTTTGGCGCTTTCGTATTTCGCTTTCCCAAATATGAGTCTGGCTGCTGTATTTTGAGCGGTTTGAAATTTCTTAATGATTTGTTCTTTACATCCAGCATAAATGGCATTGCAGTAGTCTAGATGGCTTAACACCATTGATTGTACTAGGCTGCGGAATACTTCCCTTGGGAAGAAAGGTTTAATTCTTTTCAGTTTCCACATTGAGTAGAACATTTTTTTTTGCTGTATTTTCGCATGATCTTCAAGTTGGAGATTTCGGTCGATTGTGACTCCCAAAATTTTTAAGCTGTCTATGGACTTTTTCTTTAGGAAGCCGTCCAAACCTTTTTTAAACTCTGCTAAGCTAACCGCCTTTACCACATTCTCTGGCAATGAATTCCAGAGTTTAATTACACTTTTGCAGTAAAAGGAGTGCACCATTTATCATGGCCACATCTCCTTTCATGAATCTTTTATTTAGCGGTAGTATATTTTCTCAAGACTCTTTGAGCCTGATATTTAGAGGTCGTGGCCGCTGAATGAAGTAAAGCACTGGTTGCCATTTTTTACATACATCCTTATATCTAGTGGCACTATATAACAAATTTCCACTCCAAGCTCAAGAAATATATGTTCTACCCACTCCCCTATACAGGAGATGATCCTGCTTCATCCAGTAAATTCAAAAAATGTGTACTGTCCTTTATATAAGATGGACTCACATCCATAAAGGGGTTCAAAAACCAATGCACAAACAATGATAAAGATTCCAGAACAGAACCTCTGGAGGAAATAACAGGTCGACTTAGAGGAGATTGTAGTCGCTTATGAATTTTAGGTAAGGCACAGAACACAGGTATTAAAGGATGTTCCAAATTTAGATATCTAAATTCTCTAATTGTCAAAAATCCTGCATCTAATCCACATTGTGTGATCTCCAGAATCTTTGATTGAAGCCTCAGAGTTGGATCCGTTCCTTTTATCTTGCCGCACATTATGCCTGGAATAGACTCCCCTGAGCCATTACGTCAAGCTCCATCCCTGGCCGCCTTCAAATCCGGGCTAAAGACCTACCTGTTTGACGCTGCTTTTAATTCCTAACTTGTCACCTACTCGTAACCTTTATCTTGTCTTCCTCTCTTCAATAGTCCCTTTCCCCATATGTCCTATCTGTCTGTCCTACCCTTATCCCTTGTTTGCCCTGTCTGTCGGTCCTGATTTAGATTGTAAGCTCTTTTGAGCAGGGACTGTCTTTTTCTTCATGTTAAATTGTGAAGCGCTGCGTACGACTGGTAGCGCTATAGAAATGATTTATAGTAGTAGTAGAAGCCTGCCCTTGCAGATCAGCAACGCGGCCGCGCAGGTACGTGCAGGACGTCAGACTCACAGAAACAGAAGCCTGCGCGGCCGCGTTGCTGATCTGCAAGGGCAGGCTTCTACATGGAATGCTGCTAGTGGAATAGCTCTTCACAAATCCAAAGACAAGAACTATGTGTAAGCAAACAGTTCATCCAAAAAATAGCTTTCCTGTATTTTCACTTTTTGATTTTCTGTTTTTTGTATATTTATTTATATATATTTTAGGAGCCCTCGGAAGAAACCACTTAAAGGCAACTTCATTGTTTTTTGCCTAGTGGCATAGTCTCTCTTCATTGGGTCATTCCTTTGTTTGACTATTTATGAATGCTGTTGCAAACACTCACTACAAAGTGCTCAAAATATGTGCGTGCTCTAAGTGCAGAATAAATGAAATGAAAACTTAAACGTAAACTTATCTTAAATTGCGCTACATAAATCTTGCTGTTGGAGTCCACTTAGGCTTCCCCTAAATTGCGCCCGACGCCGCGGGTTTCACTGCTTTCATCAGGGACTCGGGTTAGAATGGCCCGCTTTGAATTCCCAACAGTCCGTACACGCCGCCTCTCGTAGCGATCTCTGCTGTTCTTCATTGGCGCTTTTTAATGACTACACGATACCGACGCTTCGCGTCAACGTCACTGTGAACAGAAAAATCTGGCATTGGTAAAATAAATTTCCTCCATGCCTCTACAAAGACTTGGGATGAATATACCTCTCACTAATATATATATTTATTTATATATATTTTTATAACACTCAACTCGTCCAACTTCTTGCTGCTTAGATCTGACATGAAACAATTAAATACAGAACTAGAGAAAAAAGAAAAATAAATAACTAGAGAAAAAATAAAAATAAAAATAAAAATAAACAGCTAGGGAAAAACAGATATCTAGAAATCAAATTAAATCATAGAATTCCATTCCACAGATTCATTCAACCCATGTGGATTGATTGTGTGTAACCTGTGTATCCACCACTGTTCTCTCCTTGTTAACGCTGCAATCCTATCGCGTCCTCCGCTCGACTCTGGCACCTGTTCTATAATGAACCATCTTAGGTCCATAAAAGTGTGATGATATTGCAAACAATGAGGTACCAGAGGGGCCGATAATGTTTTAGTATTCAACTTGCTTTTGTGTTCTATGAGTCTTACTCTCATGGTCCTCATGGTGCGCCCAACATATTATAAAGAGCACGGGCAATATATTATATATACCACGTAAGATGACAGACACGTGGTATGTTGTTCCATTTTATACGTGCGTTGGGTATTCACATGAGTCCACTGGGTCATCGTGCTAGTTTGAGCACAAAATTGGCATTGTCCACACGGTTGATGACATCCAGATGTTGGTGTTTGGAGCTCCGAAGAAAAATGAGTATGAACCAGTTGATCTTTTAAATTTCTACCCCTCGTGTAAGCAATACAGGGGTATTCTTGAAACGCTGGATGAAATGTAAGCACCTGCCAATGCTTAAAGATTAAATGAGCGACCGCAGGAGCCAAGGTAGAAAAACCCAATACACAAATGGTTTTATCCATTTGTTCTTTCTCTTTGTTCAATAACAAATCAGATCTAAGCAGCAAGAAGTTGGACGAGTTGAGTGTTATAAAAATATATATAAATAAATATATATATTTAGTGAGAGGTATATTCATCCCAAGTCTTTGTAGAGGCATGGAGGAAATTTATTTTACCAATGCCAGATTTTTCTGTTCACAGTGACGTTGACGCGAAGCGTCGGTATCGTGTAGTCATTAAAAAGCGCCAATGAAGAACAGCAGAGATCGCTACGAGAGGCGGCGTGTACGGACTGTTGGGAATTCAAAGCGGGCCATTCTAACCCGAGTCCCTGATGAAAGCAGTGAAACCCGCGGCGTCGGGCGCAATTTAGGGGAAGCCTAAGTGGACTCCAACAGCAAGATTTATGTAGCACAATTTAAGATAAGTTTACGTTTAAGTTTTCATTTCATTTATTCTGCACTTAGAGCACGCACATATTTTGAGCACTTTGTAGTGAGTGTTTGCAACAGCATTCATAAATAGTCAAACAAAGGAATGACCCAATGAAGAGAGACTATGCCACTAGGCAAAAAACAATGAAGTTGCCTTTAAGTGGTTTCTTCCGAGGGCTCCTAAAATATATATAAATAAATATACAAAAAACAGAAAATCAAAAAGTGAAAATACAGGAAAGCTATTTTTTGGATGAACTGTTTGCTTACACATAGTTCTTGTCTTTGGATTTGTGAAGAGCGTGATTATATTTACCAAAGATTTGTTAGTGTGGAGATTAAAGTGGTTTCAGCTAGTGGAATAGCAACATTAACATTCCATGTAGAATCTCAAATAGTAGCAACATTCCATTTAGAATCATTCTTATGTGTCCTATCTGTCTGTCCTACCCTTATCCCTTATTGGTCCTGTCTGTCTGTCCTGATTTAGATTGTAAGTTCTTTTGAGCAGGGACTGTCTTTTTCTTCATGTTAAATTGTGAAGCGCTGCGTATGACTGGTAGCGCTATAGAAATGATTTATAGTAGTAGTAGTAGTAAATATGTGTATCTATCAGCCAGCTGTCTTTCAGTCTCTCCTACATAAGAGACTCGATCTTGCACAACTATAGCACCTCCTTTGTCTGCTCTTTTTATCACAATGGCAGTCATATCTTTCAAATCTCTTTAGAGGGTCTTTTACTAAGGCGCGCTCACGTTTTTGGCGGGCGCTAAAATTGTGGGCACGCTAAATGTTAGAGATGCCAGTGCATTCCTATGGGCGTCTCTAACGTTTAGCGCACCCACAATTTTAGCGCCCGCTGAAAACGTGAGCGCGCCTTAGTAAAAGACGCCCTTAATGATTTCCTCTCATCTCCTGTCAGATTATCTTGGAATTTTCAGTGTTCCTCGTTAAACTGCTGCTCAACATCCCGTAATACTAAGGTTTTAAATGCCTGTAAAATGGACTTAGGAGCAATCCTAGATATGTTTCTCTCAACAGGTTTATTATGAAAATAAACTTTTAACTGTAACATCCTAAGGAATGTCTCTAAATTCACCTCTGTGGCTGACATAAGTACTTGCACCTAACTGCAAATGTGCATATTGTAAACGCTTCCCACGCCGCTTGGCTGTGGTTCGACTTTCCCAGACCTGGGCCCAACTCCACACCAGGTGTACCAGGTAACTCTGGATATTTGGCAGTTCAAACAATATCAAACCAGTCAGAAATTTCCTGTATTTAATTAGGAACAGTCTCTTCCCTGGGGCTACATGCCTCCCTGGGCTTAGTACATAGCTCCAGCACTCTTATAGCGACAACTCAGCAACGAAAACAAAAAAAACAAGCTCTTTTCTAACAGGTATTAACCCAGCCCAGAGTCCCACAGTCCAAATCCTTCCCTCCCCGAGTTCATCAAGTCCACTAATCCTTGGGCAAAAGTTCCAGCACTTTCCCCAACAAAAAGGTTCCCAAAGTCCATGCAGCAAAAAAAGCCCCAAAGTTCTTTCACCCCAAAGTTCATTCAGCAAAAAAGGTTCTACACGCTTCACACTCACCCAAGCAAACCCTCACCTCAGAGCAACCTGAGGAAAGGGGACCCCCTCCCATTCATACCAGCCATTAACTCCTGGTATCCTCCCCAAGGGTCATGCTTGAGCCCAGGGCCAGGTGGAAGCTACTTCCCCAGTGAACCTGCTCAGATACTTCTCTGGGCTTTTCTCTCAATGAATTGAATTAACCGGTTCATCAAGGTTGCTAACAGGCCCTGAGATTGCCCCTTTTCCACCCGGGCTAAGGCAGAAATATCCATGGGCTCTACCTGCATTCCTTCACCAAACGCTTTGGTCTTAGTGATCACCTCCTCAGGCATTCATTCCACAGGCTCTATCTGTCTCCCCCCTTTCCCCAGCTGCTGCTCCCAATCTTTATCATGAGCCTGTTCAAAAGCCTCCTCCTCCTCCCCCTGGGAACCTGGGAGTTGTAGTCCGGTTACCCTTCTCTAAGGGAGTCCAGTGGCCTCCTCTGGGACTCAGGGGCATTGCAGCGCTAGTTAGCCTTTTTAGGGGATTCAGGTGATCCTTCCCGAGGATGCTGGGATTGGTAGTCCCTCCATTGTTCCCACCCACGCTGGCCTTTCCAATGCCCCGGGCTGGAGTTCTGGCTCCTGGATCTACCTAACCCTTCACAAGTGTCACAATATATATCCAGTTACACTAGTATTCTACAAAGGAAAGTAGGCCTCTACTTTCGTTATAGAATAGGCTCTAATTAGATATCTTCTAGGTGCATAAATGTAGGTTCCCCGTTATAAAATTGTCCTCGTGGTACGGTTTGAGCAGGTCTTAAAATTATATGTGTGTTTCCTATATTACAACAGAAATACAGAGATACTTGAACTTTCAGCATTAGCATTTGTACCTGCTCCCAGGCATGTAGAACTGTGAACCATAGGAGTCAACTTTCAAAACAATCGGAGGTGCTAAACTCATCACAAATGAGACCTCCTTGGACACAGGGAAAGAGTTTGCTGAATAATGGGGGTGCTGGAACACTCACAGTACCTGCAGAGTTAGCATCTATGCTGTCAGCAAACTGCTTTTTTTGGACCTGGGCTGTCAAGGAGAAATTGAGGGGGGAATTATGTGTTCCTCTCTGATGTTCGAAAGAACCTCAAGCAGTAAAATAGAGTTTTTGGAAATTGGCTTCTTAATTAGCTCCCCTTAGACATGCAGTTTGGCAAAATCTGCTATTTAGATGTGTAGATAGCAAAATTTGCTGCTTCCATGCAGGGGCGTAGCCAGACTTCGGCGGGAGGGGGGTCCAGAGCCTGAGGTGAGGGGGCACATTTTAGCCCTCCCCCCCCCCGGTGCTGCCTCCCCTCCCCTGTCCCTTTCGACCTGCCACCACTAACCTTCCCCCCGCCATCACCAGGTACCCTTGCTGGCGGGGGTCCCCAACTCCTGCCAGCCGAAGTCCCCTTCAGCGCCGGTCTCCGAGTCCAGTGCTGATGTGGATTCTGTTTCTGTGAGTCCTGACGTCCTGCACATTCCTAAGTGCAGGATGTCAGGACTCACAGAAACAGAATCCAGATCAGCAACATGCCGGAGACTGGCGCTGAAGAGGACTTTGGCTGGCAGGGGTTGGGGACCCCGCCAGCAAAGTTACCTGACAGTGGCAGGGGAGTGTTGGTGGTGGCAGAAGGGGGGGGGGTCGAATATGGCGGGGGAGGGTCAGCGGCGGGGGGGGGTGTGAAAGCAGGGGGGCCAGGGCTAAATCTACAGGGGCCCATGCCCCTGTGGCCCCACCTAGCTACGCCCTTGCTTCCATGTGTAGGTGCTGACACTTACCCCCGGATTCTATATATCTCGCCTAGTGTTCTGTGCCAAAATTGAATGTGCGTAACTTAATTGGCTTAGCAAGCTAATCAGCATTGATAACAGATTCTAAAGAGCAATAATGAGCACTAATTGGTAATAATTAGAATTTCCACACATAACTCGATAAGCGTATTCTGTAATGCAGAGCGCCTAAATTTTAAAGTGCGCAGCCCAAAAGGGCGTGGTTATGGACAGAGAAATGGGCATTTTTTTTTTATTTGTACCCTGCACTTTCCCACTCATGGCAGGCTCAACGTGGCAGGCAATAGAGGGTTAAGTGACTTGCCCAGAGTCACAAGGAGCTGCCTGTGCCGGGAATCGAACTCAGTTCCTCAGGACCAAAGTCCACCACCCTAAGCACTAGGCCACTCCTCCACTGTTGCTACTATTTGAGATTCTACATGGAATGTTGCTATTCCACTAGCAACATTCCATATAGAAGTCGGCCCTTGCAGATCACCAATGTGGCCGCGTAGGCTTCTGCTTCTGTGAGTCTGACGTCCTGCACGTACGTGCAGGACGTCAGACTCACAGAAACAGAAGCCTGCGCAGCCTTCTACATGGAATGTTGCTAATGGAATAGCAACATTCCATAGAATCTCCAATAGTAGCAACATTCCATGTAGAATCTCTAATAGTATCTATTTTATTTTTGTTACATTTGTACCCCGCGCTTTCCCACTCATGGCAGGCTCAATGCGGCTTACACAGGGCAATGGAGGGTTAAGTGACTTGCCCAGAGTCACAAGGAGCTGCCTGTGCCTGAAGTGGGAATCGAACTCAGTTCCTCAGTTCCCCAGGACCAAAGTCCACCACCCTAACCACTAGGCCACTCCTCCACTCAGAGAAATGAGCATTCCAAATTGTACATGCATTGTTATAGAATATGCCCCCATGTGCCTAAATCTACGCGCCAGCATTTACGCTGTATTTCCCTTGGTGTAAATGGATGCACATAGTTTTATACACTGTGATATCAACTAAGCATATTCTATATACTGCACCTAAATACGGTTGTGAAGAAATTTATTCCACACAGAATTTTCAGGCGCTGTATATAGAATCTGGCCGTTAATGTGGACAAATATATACTAAGTACATTGGTTATTTGTACATTTTATTTTGAGGTAAATGATCATATTAAAGAACTGGTGATAGCAGTTATTTCTGACGGAATGATGCAAGTATGATACCTCCTATCATCACAAACAGATATTATCCCCAAAATTCTAGAAATGGCGCCTAAAGTTAGGCACCCAATTGCGCGCCCAGTTATAGAATAGGGTCAGTTACATGTGTAAAATAATTAGCTAATTGGCACGAAATTATCACTTAATTGGAGAGAGGTAGCAATAATTGGCGTTAAGTACCAATCGGCACTTGTTAGCAGTTATGGGCCTTATTCTATAAAGGTTATGCTCCTAAATTTAATCTCATAAATTTAATGGGCGTGTGGCAAAATGAAAATTGCCGTGCGTCCATTTTGACTCTGAGACCTTATTTATTTATTTATTACATTTGTATCCCGCGCTTTCCCACCTTACTGCCAGCCATTGACCTAGCGGTAAAGTCTCACACGGTAACCGGGCGGTAACGACCTACGCATGCCACTTGGCGCGTGTCTGATACACGTGCCAAAATAAAATTACCACAAGAGCTATATGGTAGGTGTGCGGTAACTCCATTTTGGCATGCTTTGGGCGCGTGTAAACGCGTACATGGCTTAGTTAAAGGGCCCCTTAGTGACTTGTATTGAATTTACCCTTTTTCTAAATTGCATCTGCAGTCTAGCAATTAATACATTGTTTTTGGACTTCACATTTTTTGATTATATTATATGGTACTGACACACATAGAGGGGCATAATCGAACGAAAACGTCTATCTCCATGGGCGTTTATCTCCGAGAACGGGTTCGTGAAGGGGCGGACCGAACCGTATTTTCAAAAAAAATAAACGTCCATGTTTTATTCGACAATTTGGGAGCTGGGCATTTTTGTTTTTCAGCGATAATGGAAAATGAAAGCGCCCAGCTAAAAAACGAATAAATCCAAGGCATTTGTTCGTGGGAGGGGCCAGGATTCGTAGTGCACTGGTCCCCCTCACATGCCAGGACACCAACCGGGCACCCTAGGGGGCACATTTACAAAAACAAAAAAAAAGGTAAAAGAGCTCCCAGGTGCATAGCACCCTTCCCTTGTGTGTTGAGCCCCCCAAATCCACCTCAAAACCCACTGCCCACAAGTCTACAACATTACTATAGTCCTAAGGGGTGAAGGGGGGCACCTACATGTGGGTACAGTGGGTTTGGGGGGTTGGACGACTAATAAGCATTAAGCAGCACAATTGTAACAGGTAGGGGAGGGATGGGCCTGGGTCCACCTGCCTGAAGTCCACTGCACCCCCTAACAACTGCTCCAGGGACCTGCATACTGCTGCCAGGGAGGTGAGTATGACATTTGAGGGTGAAAATAAAAAGTTGTGAAACATCATTTTTTGTGGTGGGAGGGGGTTAGTGACCACTGGGGGAGTCAGGGGAGGTCATCCCCGGTTCCCTCTGGTGGTAATCTGGTCATTTAGGGCACTTTTTGGGGCCTTATTCATGAAAAAACAGGGTCCAGGAAAAGTGCCCTAAATTCTAGCTACAAACGCATACTTTTTTTCCATTATCGGCGAAAGGCGCCCATCTCTGTTCGGGTGATAACCACGCCCCAGTCCCGCCTTCACCACGCCTCCGACACGCCCCCGTCAACTTTGTACGCTTCCGTGATGGAGTGCAGTTGAAAACGTCCAAGTTCGGCTTTTGATTATACCGCGTTATTCGTTTTTGTGAGATAAACGTCCATCTCCCGATTTAGGTCGGAACTTGGGCGTTTTTCTCATTCGATTATAAGCAGGATAGAGTGATGTTGCTCCTTTTCTGGAATGTTTCTTTTCCCCCTAAAATAGCTGTTCTCACTGCATGTGCTGCATAGGACAAGCATTATTATTGTGGTCTTATCTACATATTTTACAGACAACACGTTCAGTGAGCCTTCTGTAAAATAGATTGCTTATTGTTACTGTCCCAACTTGGGCATCCCTTTTGTAAGCAAATTCACTTACACATAAAGCAGATCGAAATGTTATAGGTATGTTGTATCCATGGCAGTTTTCAAAATATACCTTCTCCTTGAACTTTTTCCACCTTCACCCCACCCATGGGACCACCTCCCAAAATGACCAATTTTGTAGAACAACGCAAATGGGTTTGTGCGCATTGAGGGTTGGCGATTTTCAAAGCTTCCGTTTTCACAAGTTAAATGCTTTTTTTTTCTCCTGTGGGAATAGCTTTGAAAATTGCCCTGTAAACTTCCATGGAATAAAATATAAATTGGAACTGGAAAGACTAAACTGTTGATTTTTTTTTTTTTCCTGCCGAGTTAAAAATATTTCGGAACTGCTTTTCCAATTTTACTGTAATGACATTCTAGAAGACTCCAAGCTCTTGTGAGTTTTATTTCAAGTGCTAGTGACCTTGCAGTCTTTCTTGGCTAGCAAATAATTCATCTCCAGCACAATTGAACTCTAATATTTTTCAGCAAAGGGTAACAAACTTCCATAATTATGAATGCTAGATTTATGCAGCATAACGGCCAACCAAATATAGAACTGGCAGCAAAAGGTTTTTCATGTAGGACCTTAGATTTAACTTCAACTGGGACTTGCAAAGTAACATGTAATGTAATATATGCCAGCATTTTACCAACTGAATTACTCCAAGGAGCATTAATTTAAAGCTTTATTTCTCCTCCTGACTACCTTCCAATTTCATTCTCTAGTTCGTGGCCCATTGGCTTCTCTACAGCTGCACTGGTGCGTTGTTCAGGGACCTTCCTTCTGACTGTCTCTTGAAATATTTCCCTTATAGCCGCCTTCTGCCGTCTGGCAAGATATCGATAACATGCCCGGCAACCCCTTGCTGTACTCTGTCTAGTTTTGTTGTGGTCTGATTTCTTTTTAATGTTTTCATTTGTTTTGGATATTTTAGGTCGATTTCAAGCCTTCCAATATGAAAGAAACTGATCACTTTATTAGCTGAGATCATGAGAGTTTGTTTTGCAGGAGCCATGCAGTAATTGCCAGAATTGGTGCACAGTAACTGTGAAATATCTAGGTTACCTGTTGGAGGCATTCTCAGCATCTTGGCATACAGTTAACGCAGGGGAAAGTTTCTTTACCGTGCAGAGAATTCAGTGCAGTTAGCTGCACCTAGAGCTAGAAATCCCATTACTAGTAAATAGGTCCAATTGCATAAAAGTGGAGGAGTGGCCTTGTGGTTAGCGTGGTGGACTTTGGTCCTGGGGAACTGGGTTTGATTCCCACTGCAGGCACAGGCAGCTCCTTGTGACTCTGGGCAAGTCACTTAACCCTCCATTGCCCCAGGTACAAATAAGTACCTGTATATAATATGTAAGCCACATTGAACCTGCTATGAGTGGGAAAGTGCGGGGTACAAATGTAACAAAACAAAATAAAAAATGGAACCTGTGGTAAAATGTATAATTGCATGTTAATGTATACTAATGTGGTAGTGTACCTTAGAAAATCTGGACCCCGAAAGACATGTTGATTATTCAGTGTTAACAGTTATTGGACAGTAACAACCACTGTGTTAACTGTAAAACATTCTCTGCCTCGTTTCACATAAGCTGTTAGCACAGAAATTACGGTGCATTAACTGCTAGGCATCACATTAATTGTTAGTGAGTTACAAGCACTGTTCCCTCAAAGATGAGCGGGCGTCCACAACTGCATTGCTGCCAGTGTGTGTGTGGGGGGTGCTTCAGTATTGTGTTTTCAGCAGTGTGTTTTTTCTAGCAAAAAAGGTGCCGGTACTCAAATGCCAGGCCACCCTTCAGGGGTGGGATGAGAGGGACCCACCTCACAATAGCCAGGTCCCCTGCAACCAGTTACAGAATCTATGGCAAGGCAGAATTGGTGTGTAGAGCCTGAGCTCTTTCATTAAAACCTGGGGTCCAGGGGTCAATTTTAGCAGACAATGGAAAAGGTGCCGGTACTCAGTACCCCCAAGTACCCCCTCAAAAAAGTCCTAGTTTTCAGTCACTGGAGTCCTGCAAAATTCACCTGTCCCTCACTACTAAAAATGTGCTAGTGAAACAGCACCCCCCACCCCCCACTGGCAGGACTGTAGGTGGAGGACTCCTGCTCATTTTACAGGGAACAGTGGTTACAAGCATTAAGTACCACCATACATTCATTGCCCTGTTAACAGCTGACACAACTTAGTGAATAGGCCAACATTTAGGTGTCAAGAACACAAGTAAATGACCAGAATACTGACACATACACATGTACATGTGCACCTACCTGCGTACTTACCCATATTCTGACTGTGTACTAGTCTATAAAAATGGTGTCTAAATGCGACGACATGTAGTTTGAAGAGCCATAAACATGGGCAGAGTCTGGGCACAGCATGAGTGGGTTGCACTCTGAGATGCAAAAACTGTAGAGTACTATAATATGCTATGGCTGGTGTAAGAGGATGTGCCAAATTAACGTGTGTATCTGACCTGTTACTGTAGTATTCTGTGCATAAAATTTAAATATGATTTGCTGTGAGCATCACTGTGCTATTTTTTTGCATTGCAGTTGCATTGTGGGCACATCTGCATGTGGCTTTGAGAATCGGCCCCTCTTTGGGAAACCACACAAATTATCTGGATGAATATAGATGTCTGCATTATGTTCAGATTTTAGGATACATTTATTGGGCATGTCAAAAACAAATTAGCCCCTAAGGCCAAAGCCTAAGGCTGAAGAGAGAAAAATCTATGTATAGACTAACTGCAGCAAAATCAGAAAATATGTTCACTCTAGACTCATGAAACAGGGAAAATCTATGTCTACAATACAATCTCAATACTAAATCTCTGTCAGAGTTCATTTCGAAGGTAGCGATCAGGGTCGCTCTATTCATAATTGCTTCTTTAGATGTCTCCGGTATGTCAGTCAGATTTTAAACTATCAGGGAAGCTTAGCACATCAAAAGCTTCTTCTACTAGATCTTACTGGTGGATAGACCCAGGCACATAATGTACCCAATGAAAGGCTGGCAAGACTGCAGGCGTATTCTTTAAGCCCTCGAGCAGATATTCTTCAGTATTTTATAAGGAGAAATGAGCTGGTCCTTAGAGATGTTGGAGAAAATGCAAGTTTTTATAGCACACAACGTTCTCTTCAATTTACCATGAAGCAATTGATTATCCTTAACTAAAGTCGAATTGGCTGCTTCCAAAAGATCCAATGTCCTCTTCATATCCTGCAGAGTGATGAGCTCCCCTGAATCTGCCTGTCAGACTCTTGTAACTTTACAGCTACATCTCCCAAAAAAATGGCATAATTGTGTGAAGCAGCCAGACAGAATAACTTCTATTTTGGACATAATGTTCCAAAGATAAATAATGGTGAATTTTTGAGCTTGGGCAGTGACTAATGGTAATGTCCTGGGCCAGTTTCATACCCACTACTAGGCTACACCTAGATGAAAGCCTCATATTTCCTTAGAAGCAATTCTCACCTTGACTGAAGCCAGCAGATATTTTTTCTGTAGAGGGAAGTGTTGAACCCAGTGGCGTAGCCACAGGTGGGGTGGGCCAGGGCCCACCCACTTAGGGCTCAGGCCCACCCAACAGTAATGTTAGCGGTAGCTGGTGGAGATCCCAAGCTCTGCCAGCTGAAGACTTTCCCCTGATCGTAACAAAATTCTGCTCTCCACAATAACGGCACCTGCGCATGCTCAGTTTTCAGTGCATGCCTGCTGCAGACTGCCAAGGTGGAAAGAAGCATTTTCCTGCCAGCAGATATATTTTTTTGGTGGTGGTGGGGGGAGAACATTTGGTGCCCACCCAAAATCTGTTGTCTGGCTATGCCCCTGGTTGAACCTTGAATCACATGAGTCTCTGCTTCTGCTGACACAACTTCCTACATTCCAGGCCTTGATTTGACGCTCTCCTTCTCTGGGGGGTGGTAGTGGGGTGGGGCACCACAACACCATCAGCAGTGTCCTTCTCATGCTTGGGACCCAGTCCAAACACAGCCACTCTCTCTGGAGATCATGGCTCCGGCAACATCAGACTCGAGGCCATTACTGGTAAATGTAAACACAGAAATAAACTAGGTTCTATACAATGGATATGAAACAAAAGAACAGAAACCTCTAGTTCATTAAAAACACTAAAAGTGCTTATTGAAATACCTGTAAACATCTTTGGTAAATGTTTTGAATGAACTAGAGGTTCTATACTAGTGGGAAATCCAGGTGTTGCCCTCTGAGCCCTCCCATCACCGATTCAAGCTGTTTCTCCTCCCTTCAGGTGAGCATGAAGTGATCTTTTGGCCTTGAAATGGGAGCAGACACTCTGGCCTCTGGGTAGGTTGCCTTTAGGTTTAGCCATCAAAATGGAAAACACAGCTGGTAGGCTTTCCACTGGGTACAGGTGCCGCATATCTTGTACCATCTTGGGACTGTCCCTGAAGACGCTTTTAGATCTGAAACCATGGTTCTTCCTGACCTTATTGATTGTAACTATGCTTTCTATAACAAATGTCTTTTAAAGCCTGTTATTTGTTTTGTCATGAGTTTTTATTAGATTGTAAACTCTATAAAGCAATGATTATTTGAATCTGAATTTGCTACAGAGTATTTAAGCATATTGCCAATTGATGGTATCTCTGTAAGTGCATCTTGTAGGTGCCATTTTGTATAACACTTTTGTTTTCACCCAGTATTTTCCTCCTCCTTGCAAGGGCATTCAGCTCCATTGGAACTGGCTTCTCTATTGGACTATGATGTCTTAAGTTTTTATTTGCAAGTACCTGAGGATTTTTTTCCCTCTAGTTTATATTCTCTCCTGAAATCCTTAACCCATTCAGTGCAGTGACAGTCCTCAACCAGAGACAACTCACCAGTGTGAGACAGATGAAGATATGTTAACAGAAATGAGAAAAGCTATCAAATTTGGCAACAGTATAATAATGGGTGATGTCAATTACCATCTAGTAACAATTAATAATCCACTCTCTTCCAATGTGAGGATGAAGCACCTTACATCAAAAGTATGTGGAGAAAAAGCCCTCAGTCACAAGGAGCCACTCCACTTTAGCACAAAAATATTGCAAAGGTATGCTCACGATTAATCATGGGTCAACAAAAATATATGTCAGTACTATCAAACAGGTAGTTCAACGTCACATTGGGCAATTGTCCATCAAGCTTATATATAATTCAGGTCTAATACAATTACCCCAATATTAACTGGTTAAATGCCACACCAAGGAATTCTACGGAACTAAAATTCCTAGACGTAATAAATGACTGCTTCTTGGAGCAACTGGTCCGGGAACCGACAAGAGGGGGAGCTATTTTGGATCTAGTCCTTAGTGGAATGCAGGACTTAGTATAAGAGATAATGGTATTGGGTCCGCTGGGAAAAAGTGATCAATTTGACGCAATCACTAAGGAAATCTACAGTAGCGGCATTTAATTTTCAAAAGGGTAACTATGATAAAATGAAGAATATGATTTAAAAAAAGCTGAGAGGCTCATCTTTAAAGGTTAGGACTTTAAATCAGGCATGGACATTGTCTAAAAATACTATTTTGGAAGCCCAGACCAGATGTATTCCATGTATTAATAGAGGAGGAAAGAAGAGCAAATGACAGCCAGCATGGTTAAAGCGAGAAGTGAAAAAGGCTATTAGAGCCAGTAGAATATCTTTTAGAATATGGAAAAAGAACCAAATGAAGACAACAAGAAGCAACACAAGCACTAGCAAGTCAGATGCAAAGCATTGATAAAGAAGGCCAAAAGAGAATATGAAGAGAGAATTGCTTTGGAGGCAAAAACTCATAGTGATAACTTTTTCAGTTATATCAGACTGTTGCTATTTAACATATTTATTAATGATCTGGAAATGGGAATGACAGGTGAGACGCCCCAGAACTATTCAGAGTTGTTAGCAAGCATGTGGATTGTGAAAAATTGCAGGAAGACCTTAGGAAGTTGGAAGACTGAGCATCCAAACGGCAGGTGAAATTTAATGTGGACAAATGCAAAATGATGCACATTGGGTAGAATAATCTAAATCATAGTTACTTGATGCTAAGATCCACCTTAGGAGTCAGCACCCAAGAAAAAGATCTAGGTGTCATTGTTGACAATACGCTGAAATCTTCTGACCAGTTGGTTGTGGCGGCATCCAAAAAACCCAAACAGAATGCTATGAATATTAAGAAAGGGATCAAAAATAATGCCTTTGTATCGCTCTATGATTCGACCTCACCTTGAGTATTGTGTGCAATTCTGGCCGCCATATCGTTTAAAAAATTATAGCAGAATTAAAAAGGTTCAAAGAATGATAATCAAAATGATTAAGGGAATGGAACTCCTTTTATATGAGGAGAGGCTTAAGTGGTTGGGACTCTTCAGCTTGGAAAAGAGATATCTGAGGGGGGATATGATAGAGATCTATAAAATACTTAGTGGTGTAGAACAGGTAAACGTAAATCAATATTTTACTCTTTCAAAAAATAGAAAGATTAGGGGACACTCAAGAAAGTTACATGGTACTACTTTTAAAATGAATGAGAGGAAATATATTTTTTCTCAATGAATAGTTAAGCTCTGGAACTTATTACCAGTGAATGTGGTATCTGGGTTTAAAAAAGGTTTGGACAAGTTCCTGGAGGAAAAGTCCATAGTCTGCTATTGAGATAGACATGGGGAAAGTCACTGCTTGTCCCTAGAATCAGTAGCATGAATCTTGCTACTATTTGGAATTCTGTCAGGTACTTGTGACTTGCATTGGCCACCACTGGAAGGAGGATACTGGGCTAGATGGACCATTGGTCTGACCCAGTTTGGCTATTCTTATGTTCTGTGGTTTTACGGGGGGGGGGGGGGGTCATGAGAGAGACCATTGTGTGGGACATGTGGGGTGGGAGTCTCATGAGAGAGACTACTGTGTGGGATGTGGGGGTCATGAGTGAAAGTGAAACTATTGGGGTTGGGAGGGGGAGTCATGAGGGACTAGTGAAAGAAGTTAGAGGTTGAGAGAGGCTAACACCAGAGAGTCTAACCCGTGGGGTGGGGGTGATGATGCTTGGTGTGTGGGTGAGAGAGACTGCCACTTATGGGGGGCGTGGGTGGGGAGGAAAGATTGAGAGGCTGCTGCTAGGTTGGATGGGCAATGGGAAGAAGCTAAAGGTATACCTGTTGGGAGTAGGTGGATGAATCAGTGAGTGATAGGGAGAGGCTGAAGCTGCTTGGGGGGGGGGGGCAGGTGGAATGGATGGGGTCACCCACCTTCAGCAGCCATAGCCACAACTGTAAGGGAAAGGGGAACAGATTTGATATACTGCCTTTCTGTGTACTGTCAAAGGTGTTTACATATTATATATATATTTGTTCTAGGGGGCTCACAATCTAAGTTACTACTACTACTACTACTACTTAACATTTCTAAAGCGCTACCAGGGTTACGCAACGCTGTACAATTTCACAAAGAGAGACAGTCCCTGCTCAAAGAGCTTACAATCTAATAGACACTTGAACGGTTGGACCGATAGGGGCAGTCAAAATAGGGGCAGTCTGGATTCACTGAATGGTAAGGGTTAGGTGCCGAATGCAGCATTGAAGAGGTGGGTTTTAAGCAAAGACTTGAAGATGGGCAGGGCAAGTTTTTCTTTGTTTGTACTTGGGGCAATGGAGGGTTAATGTGACTTGCCTAGGGTCACAAGGAGCTGCAGTAGGAACTAAACCTAGTTCCCCTAGTTCTTAGGGCACTGCACTAACCCACTGCCACTTTCCTACTCTCTGCAGGTCCAGC